>NW_020455754.1:5276268-5277669 GCF_003342845.1 Nothoprocta perdicaria
CCCTTGCCGGTAGCCCCGGGGCTCCCTTCCCGGTGCCCGCGGAGGCCCCTCGGCCGCCGCCGCCGTCTGATGTCACTGCGGTGCATGGCGGGTAATTATGCACGGCGCAAGGGAAATAATAAGACGCGGCGTCTAAAAATACTGCGAGCGCCCGCCGGGTGCCTTTGTTTGGCACCTTTGGGTGCTGGCACCTTTGGGTGCTTTGCCCTGTTTGGCACCTTTGGGTGCTCTCTGTTTTTCGCCTTGGGGTGAAGCGCGCCCGGCTGCTGCGGTTTGGGGCGTGTGGGTGGGTTTGGGGGGTTCGGGTGTAAGCGTCCCCCCCCACCCCGTGCTGGGCTGTTATGGGGCGCTGGGTGCCCGGCTGCCCTGGTGCCGCCTGCAGAGGTGACGGTCGCCTGAGCTGGCCTCGGGCAGCAGAGGCCGGTGTGTCGACAGGGCGGGAGCCGCTGGGTGTCCCGCTGCAGGGAGCCCCAAGGGAGGGCAGTGGGTTTGGAGGTGGCACCTGAACCTCAAGCTGCCGAGGGTGACGCAGCCGGCGCTGGCTTGAGGCCGCCTCTGGCAGTGCCACCCGGACACCCCGTGTGGACGAGCAGGGCCCGGCGCTGCCCCGCTGGCCCTTGCGGTGCCACCAGACCCACGGGGCTGCGTGGCGGGGCGCCGTGCCGAAGGGGAGCCCCGAAGCGGCGCTCGGAGGGGACGTCCCCTCGACGGCCGCCCCAGCGGACCCGCCGAGCAAAGAGCAGCCCAAGGAGACTCTGCAGATCCCCATTGATTGGCACAGCGGAGCCGCTCGCTGCGTGGTTTGTGCCCGCCTGCCTGGGACCAGGGCTCTGTGCGGAGGAATTGATCAAGCTGTAAAACCCAGAGCCAGCTAATGAAATAGGGACTATAGATTTTTATTTTAAATGGAAGAGAGTTTAGGGGAGATTTAATTATCCCTGTTTTATGGACCTGTTAGAGGAATGAAATAACAGCCAGCAGGTAGGGCTGTGGCCGGCAGCGCTTCTTCCAGGTGTGCGACCTGCCACCCTGGGGCAGGGACAGGGACAGAAGTGGCTTGGAGTGGAGCAGGACGTGGCAAAGTCCCCCTTGTGCTGGTCGGAGGTGGGAACGTTGGCAAGGGAAGCACCTGGGGCTGGTGCTGGAGGTACTAGACGGGATGGGCAGAGCTGGCCCAGCGCAGCCTCGCGGACTGAATGAGGCTGGCACGGAGCGGCTCTCCCTGTGCCCCCGGCTGGCGCGGAGCAGCAATCCCTGTGCCCCCGGCTGGCGCGGAGCGGCCCTCCCTGTGCCCCCGGCTGGCGCAGAGCAGCAATCCCTGTGCCCCCGGCTGGCGCGGAGCGGCCCTCCCTGTGCCCCCGGCTGGCACGGAGCGGCCCTCCCTGTGCCCCCGGCTGGCAC
>NW_020455754.1:5277904-5282424 GCF_003342845.1 Nothoprocta perdicaria
CGGAGCGGCTCTCCCTGTGCCCCCGGCTGGCGCGGAGCGGCTCTCCCTGTGCCCCCGGCTGGCATGGAGCAGCAATCCCTGTGCCCCCGGCTGGCGCGGGCCCTTCCTTGCAGAAGCGCTGAGCTTGCTGTGCTCGCAGCTGCCCGGGGCAGCCCTACCTGGGTGCTTTCTGAGCGCCGTGGAGCCCGAGCTCCTGGGGAAGCCTCTGTACCTGTGCAGAGCGCGTGGGGTTTGTAAGTGAGAGCTGCAGAGCGCTGGGATTTGCTGGGCTTGGCCGTGTGTGTCCGACACAAGCCGCGACACCGTCACTGCGGCCACTCCTACCGCGTGCAGCCGCTCGGCGGTGACGTGCGCCCGGCCGCGGGCACGGGCGGCAGCGGCGCTGGGCAGAGCAGCCGGAGCTCTCGGGCCGTGCGGGGCTCTCGTCTCTGAGCTGATGAGCTGGTGTGCAGCTCATGCCCCGTGGCATTTCCGTAGCCCAGCGGGGGCTCCGGCGGGCAGGCACCGTGCCTAGGGTGCCGGTTCGAGGTGTGAAGCTTTCAGAGGCTGCTAAAATGTCCTAGAAAGCAGCTGAATGTGGCACTGGCCTGGCAGGAGCTGGGCAGTGCCCCGAGCTGTGCAGCGCGGATGTGCCGTGGCTCGCGGCATGAGCTGCAAGGGAAGGGGGCACCCGCGTCTGCGGGCCCCGCTCGCGAGGGCCTTGGGAGAGGCCGTCCTGCTTCTTCCTGGGCGTTTTCTTCATCCTGCACCTGCAGGTCACCCATCTCCCCTGGCCAGGGTGCTGTTTCCTCGAAGGGGGAGCCTCTCCGCAGAGGCAGGTGTGTGGAATGGGATGTGCGGGTTTTGCAGGACAGGGCAGTTGGGGAGAACTGCCCGCTTTGCTGTGCGTGCGGCAGAAGCCAAGGTGAGCGGTGTCACCCCAGCAGTGCTCGTGACAGGCCGCGGGTCTGGGGAACGTTATCTTCCAGCTGGATCCTGGTCCCTGGAGACCCGGCCTCGCCGGCTGCAGAGTCGTAGCTCCGGGCTTTCCTTAGCTACCTGGGAAAGCAGGACAAGGGTGTCCAGCTCGGTGCTTCCTCTCAGTGACCCTGCACTGCCGCGACCAATGGCTCCAGCTACTCTCCTGGCCGCTCACAGAAAGGGAGGGTTGCTTCTCCCGTTCTTCCAGCCCCTGCCCAGGCAGTCCTGAGCCCCAGGCCTCTCTGGCAGATCCTCCTTTCCCCGCTATTCCGGCGGGGCTCACCGGCTGTTTGCTCTTTGATCCCAGTATGTTGGTTGCTTTTTCCTCGGTGCCTGCGCTTTGGGAAAGTGGTGAACAATAAAAATCCACCGGCGAGAGCTGCAGCAGAGGTCAGCCGGCTCCCGTGCCCCGGGCTGCTCTGTTGTCACCGCACAGTCGCGCTTTGTGCACAGGGGCTGTCAGCTTGGAAATCATGCTGTTGCTCTTAAAACCCTCCCCAGGCGCTGGCAAGGGGTTCGCGGTGAGTGGTTGTGCTGGGCAGATAGCGCAGCAGGCTGCTCTCGCACTCAAGGCACTGGTCAGTGCCTGTTTCAGTGTATCTCCTAAGCCTCCTGGCAATTTACAAACCAAGGACGAGGCAGGGTAAATCATTGCTGAAAACCCCGCATTTCTCTGAGCTCCTTTCTGAAGATGATTATTGCAGGTTGTCAGTGGCCCCGTGGGCTTCCTAAAGCACCAAACAAAACACCCAGCCCAACTTGCTGATTGTCAGTAGTGTTCTGGAGAGCCGCTCCGTTTTCCTGAGCGGTAACGAAATTGCTCCTTGCCATCCGCCAGCTTCTGGCTCTGCCCGCGTCCTTTTGCAGGAGCAGTGAAATGAGGCGCTGGCTCTGCTCCCGGGGTGCGATGGAAGGGGCAACGTGGGACGGGGAGCAGCGGGAAGGGATCCGGAGCCCAGCCCTGCTGCCCCTGCCCCTTGCTCAGCAGACGCTGTTGGTGCCATCCTGGTGTGAGGAGACAGGGTGTGTGAGACGGGTGCAGCTGAGCCAGGGACTCCCAGAGAGCCGCGGTGGGGATGGGGGGTTGCACCCCTGCTCCTGGGGTGGTTCTGCCCAAGGAAACGCTTTTGTCTTAAAAATGGAGCTGAGTGGGGGGGGTTGATGGTCCCAGCAGGTCACAGATGAATGTGGCAGCATTAGCTTCCTTGTGCTTCCTTGTCACTCCCCGACCTGTGTGTATCTGAGCTGCAGGACGAGGTGTATGTGGCTCCCAAGCAGGTGCCTCCATGGGAGGAGAGTCCATCAGGGGCTGCGCGATGCCCGTGGTGGGAGGTCCCTGAGCTGCGAGGACGCGTTCGTGCTGCGGCGGCTGGGCTGGCCTGGGCTGCCCTGCAAGCTGCCCCGGGCACCTGCCCTCTGCCTGCGGCATGAGGACACTTCCCAGTGCCACGGAGGTGCCAGGGAGCTGCCCGAGCGGGCTCTGCCTGCCCTACCAGCCATGCCACGGACACGGCATCCAGCCACACAGCTGTTTGGGGGCCAAGTGAAGAAAGGTGGGGTTGCCCCTGTGGGTTATTTATCCTGTTCTGAGAAAAAGAAGGCGTGTACCAGCCTGAAGTCTCTTTGCAAGCCCTCTGCCCTCAGCTTTGAGCCGGCTGGGTCGTTTCGGTCCTAGAGGAGACTGGCAGAGCGGCAACTCCCTCGGAAGTATTCGCTTGCTACAAGTTCTGGCTCCTGGGGACGAGGATGCTGTTAGCGCTCCCTCTGCAGTGCAGCTCACTCTTGCTATTAGACACCAGAGAATCCACGTGGGAGAGATCGACAGGAAACCAGGCTCTATCAGTTCCGCTGCCTGCGAGCTACTTGTTCCTCATGTCAGCATCCTCCCGGGTGCGCCTGGGGGCGGCTGACGGGAGCGCTGTCATTCCGGGGGTGGCAGTGGGTGGCAGGTGATGGCAGCAGAGGCGTCCTGCCTCCCTTGCCAGCCAAGTTAAGTTCTCCGAGTTGTGCGGAGCGTGGAGGGGCCTCATCACCACCTCCTCTCCCGGGGGAGAAGCACTTGACCCCGTGGCTCTTGTCACAGACCTAGAGTCAGGTGGGGACGCCTCTCCTGGCCCCTGCGCAGCCAGGGAACTCCTGCTCTTCCCACTTGTTTGCGTGGAGGAGGATGTGGGAGCTCTCCCTCCTGCAGAGCTGCAGCGAGAGGCCGGGGAGCGCGGGCGCAGGGGGCTGTGGAGAGCCCGTCTCGAGGGGGAGACGTGCTCGACCCGCACGCATCACCCCGGCTAATCCCGAGGCAGAGCTGACCTATATATGGGGCAGGGCGGGCGGCGCAGTCTGCAGCAGCAGATGGGCGCTTAAGGAGCCCGGCTGGGGAGCCTGGCGTCCCGCTGACCCCGGCCAGGGGCTGAGCGGTGTGGGGCGGGAGCCGGGCACCGCAGCCCCCGGCACACGGCTCTGCGGGGCCGCCGTGGGGCCCTTGCCCCGGTGCAGAGGCGCTGGCTGCACCCGCGGCCGGCCAGGCTGTAGCTGCAGCACCAGAGGGGTGTCGCTACGAGGCTCCTCGCCGGGTTGTACAGCACGGTCACCAGCAGCCTGTGTGCGCTGGTGGGGTGTTGTGCGGCCAGGTGCCGGACACGGTGTGCGACAGCGCTGCCTGAGCTGCTCCTCGTGCTCTCCCCTAGCGCGGCTGCACGTGCACGCCTCCATCCTCGCAGGAGCAGCAGGGACAGCCCAGCCCGGCTGCTGTGGCACTACTGGTGCAGCCTCGGGAGCGGCCCCGGCCTCGCCTGCGGCCGGCAGCTCCTGGCCGGGAGCTGTGCCTCATGCAGCGCCGCTGCTGTCCGGAGCGCGTCACAGCTGCCGGCACCAGGGGAGCCGCCGGAGCTGCCGGAGCATCTGTGCGTGTGTCCGTCGAGCACGCAGGGCTGCCCCTGGGGGGCTCTGCCCCTTTCCCGCGTCCTGGCTCCGCCGCGGCTCCGGCAGCGCTAGCCAAGGGAACAGCGAGGCGCTGTGCCCCGCGGGAGCCTGCGGCTCTCATGGCTCTTCCCTGCGTTCCTGCACTCGGGGTGAGGATCGAGAGCCGGCAAAGGGCTGTCAGAGGAGCCTGCAGCGAGCAGGGCTGCGGTGTCGGGGCTGGGTGTGGGGCTGCTCGGTGCCTCCGCGAGCTGCTGCCTTGCTCAGACGTCGTCCCTGATTTGCGGCTCTCCTCAAAGGCGTGATGCTACAAATTAATTAGCTGCCTTCTGGTCGTTAGCTGTTTAAAGCCTGGCTGCCAGGGGAGGGCTGCTTTCTAGCCATGACATCAGGGCTCCCGCCTTCCCGGTTCGGACAGTACCGCAGGCCGGCTTGGCCGGTGCCGGGTCTCGCACAGCTCCTGCGGGCGGGGAGCCGCCGGCCGCGCCACTGGCTCCGTCCGCCCGTGCAGCGGCTCCCGCGGCCGCTCCGGGGCCCTCGTGCTGGGGCAGCGGGAGGCTCTTTGGAAGCACGAGGGGCTGGGCGGGAGGGCCCGAGCGGGCAGCGATGCCCCCAGCGCCGTTCCCGCCGGCGGCAGCCCCGCT
>NW_020455754.1:5283543-5290813 GCF_003342845.1 Nothoprocta perdicaria
CGCGCCGCCCGCCGCCCCGGCGGCGCAGATGGCAGCGGCGCGGGAGCTGGCGCGCTGCTAACTTTGTTCTCGGCCGTGCCCGCGAAGCCGCCCCGGCCGCCGGGCCCCGGGCGCCCTGGTGTGCGGGCCGGGCCGGGCCGGCGGGTCCCCGCACGGTGACCTGGTCCCTGGGAGCACGGGCCGGGGGCAGCACGGGGCGGGAGGCCCGCGTGCTGTTGGTGCCAGCTGTGGCGGGATGCGAGGGCTGCCTGGTGCACCCCTGGCCGTGCCCGGCGAGCCTGGGTGTCCTGGCGGGCACCCGGGGCCTGCCTTGCTGCGGAAGCTCCAGCAGCGGCCCTGCTCCGGGGTGCTGAGCCCCGAGCGTGGCCGCCTCTCCCGCCGCACTGCCGGCTGCTCCCGGTCCCGTAGCCCCTGCTGCTGGGTCCGCTCTGGAAGGCGGCTCAGTGGCTCGTGCAGAGCATTGCTCCGAGTGGGGTTGTAGGGTAACGTGACATTGCGGGGAGTGGCGGGTGCCACGGGCAGGGACTGCCCCAGGCTCCCTGGGGCGCAGCAGCCGCCACGAGCCCCGGCCTCATCCTGCTACGGCCTCCTGGGCTCAAGTCTTGGGGGTGGGACAAGCCCCTCTGCTTTCCTTTGGGCACAGCCTGTCCCGGCTCGGAGCTGCAGAGCAGCTCGTGGTGCTCCAGCCGGTGTCGCCTTCTTTTTTCTTTTCTGTTTTACCAAAGAGGGAGAGATCAGTCAGCTCCAGAAAGGGAGTTGTAGGCCGTGGCGAGGTTCCGATGGGCCCCGCGCTGCCGGCAGCGTCCCCGGCAGGGGCACCCAGGGGTGACAGTGGCTCCCGGTGGGGAGGCTGCTCCCAGCAGGCCGTGACTCCCAGCCCTGGCCGCGGGGTAGAGCGGAGCTGCAACCGCTCTGGCCCGCTCGGCTCCTCCTTGGGGACACGGGGGTCGGGAAAGGTCCCTTTGGGGCTGAGGGACCGGAGTGGCGCCCATGAGACCCTGCTGCGTCCCCTCTGAGCTGCATGCAGCCTTGCAGGCCCCTTTGCACCCGGTGGCAGGGAAGCAAGTCCCGAGCGGGCTGCGCAAGAGCCCTGGGAGCAGCGCAGCGCTGCGGGGCGGGCCGCGCTGGAAGCCCTCGCCCTGCGCTGCCCACCCGCCAGGACACAGCCCCGGAGCCCCTGCAGCTGCGAGGGCCGTCGCAGCTTCTACCTGTGCAAAAACAAGTGCTTCTTTCTCATTCAGTGTCCGTGTCTTGCATGGGGGGCAGTGCTGGCCACGCGAGGAGGGGCAGGGACGGGGCGAGCAGGATGGAGCAGCCTCTCCATGGGTCCAGCTGTGCTCCCGGACCCGTCCGGCCCTGGGAGAGGTGGAGGTGGCAGCTGCAGCCGCCCAGGCCGCGGGAGCTGGACCAGGGCACGAGCAGCGCTGCAGCAGGGCCGGCTCCAGGAGCAGTGGTGCTGGGCTGTGCTTATCCCTGCATGGCCGGGCTCTAGGGCAGGAAAAGCCCCTTTGCCGCAGGGCACCTGGGCTGAGCTGTTCCCTTCTAGGTGTCCTGCAGTGCGGGCTGCTCTGCAGCCAAGCTGGGCTCAAGCTCCCTGTGCCAGTCTGGCTGTGGGCGCCCTTCCCTGGGCCAGGGGTGCAGAGCCTTGCCCTGCGGCCTTGCAGGCAGCCTCCGGCCGGGCACCTGAGGGGCAGCGCGGTCACCCCACGTGCCCCGTGGGGCCGCCCTGGCTGCGGGGCCGCGCTGGGTGCGGGCAGTGAGCGCACGGTGTCAGCACGCGAGAGGAGAGACAGACACTGTTCTGCGGAGCGGGGTGCTGCCGGTGCTGCCAGGTGTCAGGCGGGCTGCGTCCCGGCCTGTGCGTGGGGAGCCAGGGCTGTGCTCAGCACCCGCTGCCGCTGCGGGAGTGTGCAGCCTGTCCCACCGCGGCCCTTGGCTGCACTGCCAGAATGTGGGTGTCCACGTGCCCGTTGGGAGGAATTGCCCAGGGCAAAGAGCTCCGTGTGGTGCCCCTGTCCCTGCGGTGTCTATCGCCAGCCGCTGCCATGGCCTGCAGCCTGCTCTTGTCTCTTCCCACTCTGGGTGTCCTGGGCAGGCTGGGGCTGATCTGAGTGGGCGCGTGGGGTGACGCTCCAGGACGGTGCCAGGAGGCGCCTGCGGCCCTGCCCGTGAGCCACTGCCCGGCGAGGTGGCTGCGGCAGGAGCGGGGCAGCCCACGCGGGCCCTGCCGAGAGCCTGGCTGCCAGCAGGGCTAGGCCGGGGCCAGCAAGGCTGGGGCTTCTTTGTGCCATGGGTCTGGTGCCCCCGTGCCAGGGCTGGAGCGGGAGCTGCAGGGACGGACTGAGCCCATGGGGATGGTACAGCATGGCTGGGCTACTCATGCCACTGAGCAGGGATGTGCATCCCTGAGGCCTGCAGCATGGCCAAGGCCAGCGCCAGGGCAGCCACTGGATGGACTTGTAGGAATGGTGGCCTCTCCTTGGTGCCCGTGCTCGGGTTCTGGGATTCACACCCGTGCACGTGCACACAGCTCCACAGTGCGGCCCCCCCGTAGCTGTCCCTGGCCCTGGGCGGCGCGGCCAGCTGGCCCGGCCCAGCAGCCTAGCTCTCTGCAGGGCCTGGACACGGAGAGCCTGGACAGGCTGCCCGGCTCCTGCCCCAGGCCGCCTTGCTGGGCAGCATCTCTTGGGCACTGGAAGGGCCGCAGGCAGCTCTCGGCACTGTCGCTGTTTCAGCTCGGCACAGGCCGCCCGCAGCTGCGCAGCGACGGGTGCTTCCCCAAAGCGGGTGCCACAGGAGCGGGCAGCCTCCTGGCAACCCCTAGCACAGAAGTGCTGCGGGGTCCGGGTGTGCTGCCCACTGTTGAAATCCTTGCAGAAACGCTGCTGCTGGGGCTTGAATGCTGTCCGGGCCAGGACGCAGCCCGGCAAGGGGCAGGGGTGCTGCTTGGGGCCAGCAGCTCGTTGCGGCGGGTCCTCTCGCGGCAGACACTGGATGCTGCCCTATGTGCCAGGGCTGGGCACAGAGAGGGGGTCTCACTTGTGGAGGGAGCGCAGGTCAGAGCCGTGCGGGCTGCAAAGCGCCGTGTGTCCTCGAGCGGCTCCTGCCCTCTCCTAGAGCTGGTAGCTCCGGCTCCCGGCTGTGGCGGGTGCGGGCTGAGGAGCAGGGCGCACGTGGGGCTGCCGAGGTGCTGCCCTGGCTCCGGGTGCCGTGACCTGCTGTCCTCCTCGCAGGGTGCTGCCGTTCTGCCCTGCCTGGAGCCCGACGTCCTGCGCGCCCATCCGCCTCCCGCCGTCACCAATGCGACCATGGGAACTGGCAGTGAATAGGCGGCCTCCCTCTGCCCCTTTTAACCACCGCCGTTTCTCGGGGGGACCCTGCAGCAGCCCTGACCACCTCCGGCGAAGGTATGGGGCGGCGCGGGGCCCAGCCAGGCCTGTGCCGCGGGGACGCCAGGCCTGTGCATGGCCACAGGGACGGCTATCACGGTGCCTCGTGAGGGGATCACTGCGCGAGCGCCTCTGCCTGCCCCGCTGATGGGTGCTGGGCAGGACAAGGCCGCAGGGTCCTATTGCCGAGGACACAAGGTGGCCAGAGGGGCCGGTCGCACGCGGAGCCCGGCCGGGCAGGGCGCGTTCGGAGCCGCTTGTGGCAGGCAGGTCGCGCGGGGTCCCCTGCCCGGCGCTGGCCGTCACCCCCGCTCTGCTTCTCTCCGCCGGTGCCGCCGCAGCCCCCCCGCCAGGCGTCAGTGGGGACGACGCGACCGACCTCTGGCAGCCCTGCTGGGCCAGGATGAGCCGCAGCTGCCCCCTGCCTTCCCCCAGCAGCCGCCCGCGCCCGTAGATGAGCCGCGCAGCTTCGCCCTCCCCAGCACAGCGCCACGAATGCTGCACCCGGCCGCGCACCCGCCCCACCAGAACCCCTTCATGGTGGATCTGCACGAGCAGGTGGGTGCCGCGCGGGGGTGCAGGGACAGGGGGCCCCAGGCCCTGCGGGGGGCCGGCGCAATGCCGGGGCAGCGGTGCCAGGATGTGGCACCTGGGCTCAGCCTGGACCCTCCGGCCGCAGCGGGGGGCTCTTGGACCCCGTGTCTCCGCTCCGCGCGCCCCGCGAGGCCGGGGGGCTCAGCCGAGCAGCCCCGTTCTGACGGCGCCCCGGGGGGCCCTGCCGCCAGGTGCACCAGGGACCTGTCCCTCTCTCCTACACGGTGACGACGGTGACGACGCAGGGCTTCCCGCTGCACGCCGGCCAGCACATCCCCGGCTGCAGCACGCAGCAGCTCCCAGCATGCTCAGTGATGTTCAGCGGGCAGCACTACCCGCTCTGCTGCCTCCCGCCCCCGGTGAGTGGTGCCCGCGGGGGGCACGGCTGGGGGGCAGCAGGGCCGAGGCTCATGCGGCCTCCTCTCGGCGCCCCACAGCTGATCCAGGCATGCGCCATGCAGCAGCTGCCCGTCTCCTACCAGACGTTCCCCCCGCTCATCTCCAGCGACCATTACATCCTGCACCCGCCGCCGCCGCCAGTGCCCCCCCACCAGCCGCCCCACATGCCCCCCCTGGGGCAGTTCGTACCTCTCCAAGCCCAGCACCCGCGCATGGTGAGTGGGCAGGGCGGCCACGGCGGGAGGGAGCCCGGGCACAGCCATGGGGCCGGGGCTCTGCACGGGTCTGGGCCGGGGGCACGAGGGCCTCGTGCCGGCCGGGGGGGACCTCGGGACCCCCCCGGCAGCATCTCCGTGTGTCTGGCAGCCTCTGCAGAGGATAGACAATGACGTGGAGCTGCGGGGGGAGCAGCACCCCATCACAGGCTTCACATACCCCCCGTCGCACCACGCGCCCCCGCTGTCGCCCTCCGTGCCGCTGCATTACCTCCCGCCCGAGCCGCTGCACCAGGAGCTGCCGTTCGGCGTGGTGAGTGCCCGTGGCGCGGCGCGGCGGGGCCCGCGGCGCGGCCGCCTCTCACCGCCCTCTCTCCCGCAGCCATATCCCCACATGCTGCCCCGGCGGCTCAGCGCCCAGCGCTACCGGCTGCAGCAGGCGCTGCCGCCGCCGCCTCCACCGCCGCCCCCCTACTACCCGAGCTTCCTGCCCTATTTCCTGTGAGTAGCCGCGGGCACGGGGGGGCGTGGGGGGCACAGGGGGTGTGGGGCTCTGCCTGCTGTGCTCCATGGGGCTGCCTGGCCCCATGGCGAGTGCCCTCTCCTCCTCCGGCGCCCGCAGCTCCATGCTTCCTGTGTCACCAACGGCTGTGGGGCCCACGATCAGCCTGGACCTGGACGTGGATGACGTGGAGATGGAGAATTACGAGGTGCGTGGGCTGCGCGGCGCCGCGGCCGCCAGGGTGGCCGGGCTGTTCGGGAGCCGCTCCGTCCTTCCCGCAGGCGCTGCTGAACCTGGCCGAGCGGCTGGGGGAGGCCAAGCCGCGGGGACTCACCAAAGCAGACATCGAGCACCTCCCGTCCTACCGCTTCAACCCCGAGAACCACCAGTCCGAGCAGACCCTGTGAGTGACGTGGGGCGCCAGGGCGGGACGGGGACGGGGCAGCGCGGGGCCTCGCTGATGCCTTCCCCCCAGGTGCGTCGTGTGCTTCAGCGACTTCGAGGCACGGCAGCTTCTCCGCGTCCTGCCCTGCAACCACGAGTTTCACGCCAAGTGTGTCGACAAATGGTTAAAGGTAACTGCATGTGGCAGCTCCCCGCTCCGTGTGGGCCGAGCCCCGGTGCAGGGGCCGCCGCTCACGGTGCTGTCACTTCTCCACCGCAGGCCAACCGCACGTGCCCCATCTGCCGGGCGGACGCGTCGGAGGTGCAGCGGGAGGCGGACTGAGGCCAGCGCGCGCGGGGCCGCGCCATTCCATAGAGCAAGAGGACGCCGGGCCGGGGGCCGGGGGCCGCTCGCCCGCTGCCGGGGCCTGACCGTGCGCTTACCCCCCCTCCCCAAAGCCTCTCCTCGGACGTGGTGAGACGTTGAGCGCCGCGGGACGCCGGCCGGGCGCCCTGCCCCGCCGCGGCACCCACTCGGCCGCTCGCCTGCCCGCCGCGCTCCCGGGGCCAGTCGTGCTGCGCTGCTGGCGGGAGGCGCCCGGCCGCTGCGCTCCAAAGACGCTGTTGTCGCTCCATCACCTTCCAGGTCTCTGTACCGATAGGGACTCTTTTTTGTTTTCCTTTTTTTTTTTCTCGATGATGGTAGAGACTTTTTATTATTTTTTTTTTGTTTCTTTCCGTTTCCTTTTCGGTTGCGTTTTTGGCTCCGTGGCCGTAGGGCCCGGGCGGCGCGTGGCTCCTCCTCCCGGCGCTGCTCACAGAGGAAGCGGGGAGGAAGCAGGAGGAGGAGGAGGAGGAGGCAGCACTGGCTGCCGCGGAGGGGCCGCCGCAGCGGTTGGTGGCAGGAGCGCGGCGGGGGCCGCACACCGCGGTGTGAGCCGGCAATGGCACTGGCGCGGCCGCCCCGCGCCCGCCATGTGGCCGCGTTGCCAGGCGGGAGGACGAGGCGCGGGCGGCCCCGGCCCCATTCCCGCTGCCGGCCGGAGCCCGTGCAGCTCCGCACGGCCAGGCCCGGCCCTCCCCACAGCTCCGGGCTCCCCGCCGGCCTCCCCGTGGCTCCGGATCCCGCTGGGGCAACCGGCCCCGGCGACCCCCGTCCTGCAGGCTGGACGGCGCCGAGCGCCCCGACATGGCGGGGGCTGCGGCTGGGAGGGGGGGAGTCCCCCTTTCCGACCTCCTCCCCAAAGTTGGGGCGTTTTTTTAAATCCGTAACCTTGCGGTGTCCCCCCCTTCCCTCCGCCAAGCGGGTCCCGCGCGGCCCCGTCGTGCGCCCCGCTGGCCCTGCCCTGGCCGGTGCCTGCATGGCCGCCATGCACCCCCCCAGGCCGGGGAGCAGCCGCCACGCGGCTCCGGAAGCCCTGAGCGCCCCAAGTTGTTTTGCATGACTAATTAACGAGGAGGAGGAGGAGGAGCAGGGAGGAGGGGCAGGAGCGCCCAGCCCTCCACCAACGGTGCGTGTTGCTGACGCGTGGGAGACTCGGAGAGGACGCCAACCCTATGTAAATGTTCACAAATATGCATGCATGTCTGACCAGCTTGGAACGTGGTATTGGCTACGTCTAGCCGGCTGTGGGGTGAGGGGGGTGGGGTGAGGGGTTTTTGTGCTCAGCTGATACTGCCATGCACTGTACTGCACATGTCCGCAACGCCGCAGCAGGACCGTGAGACTTTCAGGGCCGTCCCCACGGGGCCTGCGCCGGGCCGGGCCCCAAGGCGGCGGCCGGGGG
>NW_020455754.1:5290837-5324630 GCF_003342845.1 Nothoprocta perdicaria
GGGGCGCCGGCGCGTGGGGGGGGCGGCCGCCATGCCGGGCGCGAGGCGCTGCACGTGCGTGGGCGGGCCGGTGATTACCCCCGCCTCCCGCATTGGTCCGCAGGGGGTGCCGATCACGGGGCCGCCAAGGCGTGTCCGCTGCCGATTGGCGGAGGAGCCCGGCACCCTGTCTGCCAATGGGCGCGCCTCTTCCCGCGTGCCCGTTGGCTGGCGCCGGCGGCCGCCCAGCCAATGGGGCGCGGGGGACGGCGCGTGCCACGCTTTTTTTTATTGGGTGGCTCCCCCTCGCCTCCGTTTCCCAGCCAATCGGGCGGCCGCCCTCCACGTGAAGCGCCGCGGGGCGGCCTCGCCGCCGGGCGGCCGCCGGCACCGCTGGGCTCGGTGCCCTCGGGCCGGACCTCGGCCCGCTCCCCAGCCCTCGCTCAGTGACACGGAACCAAAGGAGTCCCCGCGCCCCCGGAGACGCCCCCTCCTCCCCTCCCGCCCCCGCGGTGCCCAGGGAGCCAGGAAAGCCTTACGGTCCTTCGACGGCGACTCGAAAGCTCACAGCTCGTGTGCTGCAGAATTTATTCCAATGAGCAGCTAAAAAGTATCATTTAAAAATAAAATACAAAAAAAAAATTACTAAAAAACAATTATTTAGGGTGTTTGTGATTGCTGACTGCGCTGTAGATACCACTGTTTACCAATGATTTCCTGTGGTGGGATAGTGGACTGTTTACTGTTCTATTATACCAGTCCCCGGGCCCTCCGGTGGGAACGCCGCGGTCCCCGCGGGTCCCCGGAAGGTGCTAGGACGTGTGTTCTGTGTTAGAAAGTTTTTATATATATATATATATATATATAAATATATATATATAATTTTTTTTGCTCTGTTACTTGCACATTTTACAGTTACCTCATTTTTCCCATGTATGTATTTGAAAAAAGGCTAATATATAGAAAAAAAAAAAAAAGGTTCTTAAAGCTCTAAAAGTGTTTGTTTTTTTTTTCCATTCCATTGGAATCATATTGGTTTTGTAGCATTTAACATAACTAGTATGTTGTATTATATATATGTGTATTATACTGATTGAAATTTTTAACAGATTTGTACTTTTTTTAAAATGAAAGTTGCTAGTTCTGCTTGACCAAGTAGTGCAATCATTATTTTTTTTAATGTCGTGGCTGATTTTGAGAGGGATATTCACTAATAAATGTATGATGTATACCAGCGCGCTGTGCCGCCTCTGTGTGCGGGGCCGGGAAGGGGCCGGGGCAGCCGGATGCTCGCGGGACGGTGTCCGATTCCGGGCATCCTTTGGGGTGGTGTCCGGTTCTGGACATCCGTTGGGGTGCCCGGGGCTCGCCCATGAGGTGGGTGTCAGGGTGGCCGGCCCTGGGAAGGAGGACACCGAGGGGCTCTTCCCAAGGACACCAGCTGCTCTGCTCACCCTCCTGCAGCACAAGCCCAGCAGAGCCGCCCCCGCCACGGCCGCCTCCTTCCCTGCCACCCTATCCTTTTCCAGCGCCCATCCCATCCCACCCATCGCCAGCCGGGGCCAGGGCCGGTGCCCCTGCGCTCCCTGTCCACAAGGCACCTCAGCAGCACCAGGCAGGGCCTCTGCAGCAGGGACCAGGCCCCTGCAGCCCCAGGCCCCTTCCCAGCCCCTGCAGCTCCCCGGGAAAGGAAGACCCGCATCGGGAAAGGAAGACCCGCATCGGGAAAGGAAGACCCGCATCGGGAAAGGAAGACCCGCATCGGGAAAGGAAGACCCGCATCGGGAAAGGAAGACCCGCATCGGGAAAGGAAGACCCGCATCGGGAAAGGAAGACCCGCATCGGGAAAGGAAGACCCGCATCGGGAAAGGGAAGCTTCCTCCAGCTTTCCCAGCCTCGTGTTTTTTCCTTTTTTTTTTTTCCCCACCCTCCCCTAGATTTTCTTCTCTTTGTGCTTCACACAACCAAGTGCAATGCACTAACTGAAACAACCCTAATTCCCCATCCAAAAAGGGATATGAGCCTTTCCTGTGAGGCAGAGGGAAGGCAGGGGAATCTCCCTTTGGCCAGGGGCTCCACAAGCACAGGACAACCAGCTCGAGCAGGTCCCAGAGGAGGCCCCTTTGCCTTAAGCAGCTCATGGGATGAGCACTCCTCTCCCTGCTTTTTTTTTTTCCCAGCTATAGTTTTAAACTACAAAATTTATAAAACTATAACTTGTTATATATAACTAAGGGTTATACATATCCACATATAAAATATAAGGGTTAGCTCAGCCACAGTTGCACACAGCAAAGAAAGGGCACCTCACTTCTTTCCCAACGCCCTGGAATTCCTATCCCGGGCACAGAAGCAGCCCCCACTCCCCCTCTGGAGAAACGCTTCATGTTTCTCTTGCTCCCAGAGCTCTCCGCTGGCCCCCACTAACCAACTCAAGGTGTCAGCCCCAATGCAGGCCCCAGGTTAAACATTTTAGCACCCTACTGGAACAAGGACTGGCTGTAGAGCCCGAGCAGCTGAAAGCCACGCGCGGTGTCAGTGGGGCAGCACCACGGCACGTGGCACAGCCAAAAAGCATTTGTCCAGACATGCTAGAGGCAGAGTTTATTACACTACGCAGGCTAAGAACCCTGGGCAAGGTCCCACACGGGTAAGAATTGAACCAGCTCTTTATCAAAAAAAATTAATACTATCGTCAACCCCATTCTCCTTTGGTCATTACAAAGCAAGAAAAAAAATATTAAAAGAAAGGTATTTATACAGAGAGAAGCTGAAAACATTCTGTCCAGCCCTCCCTCCTGCCCCACTCCCAGCACATTCAGCTGCCCAGTCTTCTGGCTGGCTCTCAGGAGCAGCAGAGCATCAAATCTTCACAAGATGTCAGGGTGTCGGAGTTTTATTATTATCGTCAATAAAAGCAATATTTACGGAGAGCTGCCATTCCTGTTGCTCCCCAGGGAGGGCGGAGGGGCAGCACCAGCTCCCCTCCCTGCCTGCCCTCCGAGTGCAGGGGATGGCTGTGTGCATGGCCACGGGAGCCTGTGCACATGCACACGCTTCCTCTCGCCAGGGCACCCCCGCAGCGCGGCTGCCACAGGCGACGTGGTCTCTGATCCCTTGGTTGTACGCAGTCTTTTTAAAAAAAATATTGTATTATAATAATAATATGAATTTCTCTTTCCATTTGTGTGTTCTGGAAAAGTGTCAATCGTCCGTAAGGTCCTGCACAAAGAGGACTTCCGTGTGGCTGAGTCCGGCCTCCTGCAGCGTGGGAGGGTTGGGCCACTCCTCTGTGGGGAGGCAGGGCAGGACGCGGCGAGGGAAGTTGGCCTCGATCTGGAACTTTTCAGGGCTCTCTTTCAAGGAGAACAAGAAGTCGTGTATGACCTGGGAGGGAAGCACAGAAATAACTACCAGCTGAGGGAGCAACGAAGCAGCTAGACTGCATTCACCGTGCTGCAAGGCACAATTTGTACCATCCCTGCATTACAGATGCATTTTCTTAGCATGCATGAAACAGGCCTTGCCACAGGACATTTGGTACCATGCACAAGTTTTGCCTTTCCCATACCTCTGTTTAACAGAAAGTAACAGAATTCCAAACCTTTCTGGAATGACACTAAGTTTCCTGCATTCCCTCACCCCCTGCTCTAGTCTTTCCTCTCTTTACGTTGCTGGAACCTGGCCCAAAGACAAAGACACCCCTGCCTTACCCAAGGAGGAACCTGCCTGCTAAGGCTCCAGGGCAAAGGTCACTGTTGGGCCAAGCCCAACAGAGCCAAAGCTTTTCTGAGCCACCTGGACAACCTCCTGTGTCTTTCCTATCCTGTTTGGGAAGCCCATCAGCTCTGCCCCGAGCTCACCGTCAATGACTGTGTGAAATGGAATCGCCGCTCCACTCTGGAATCATTAGGCAGCTTGAAAATGATCTTGACGCTCTCCGGGTCATCGGGATGCGGCTCAGGAGGAAGGCATTCGGATTTCCGCTCCTTCTCCTCTTGCAGCGTCTGCAATAAGGGAGTGGGAGTAATGGGAATGCACTGAAGGCTATTTGTGCTTATCCCATGCAACACAGCTGCTCCGGAAGACCTGGAGGAAGATGGGCAAGCCCCAAACAGGACTAGCAACTCCAGTCTGACCGGAAAGCTCTACTGCAGGCGCTACTCCCACATGCCACGAGCATCCAACACAACACAGCAGCTTCTCTGGCGCTGCCGATTCCCCCTCACCTGCCGCCGTCTTTCCTCTGCTAGTTTTTGCTGCTGCACTTCCTCCTCCTTCTTCTTCTTCCTCTCCCGTTCCTCCTTCTTCTTGCGCTCCTTTTCCTGGTCTGCACGCAAGGATGCCAGATACGCCTCATCCTGCTGCTGCCTCAGGACCTGGGTTTGATTCCTCTCTTCCCTGTAACAGAGCAGGGAGTGGTTAGGACTAGCAGGGCCAGAAGCTGTTAATACAAGGGAGACTGGTGGGAGACCTGAGGATGCAGCTCAAGCACGTAGCCTCACACACGAGTGTGCACATCAGGTAGCTCCTCCGAGTGCAGAGCGCCACACTTCCCTAAAGGGCAGACTCATTCTCTACAGTCCCCGGCCCTCAGAAAGCTTTAGTTGAAGGGAAAGAGTCTGAGCACAAAGACCTCAGTGAAGCTGCACTGGGTGAGAAGGCAACAACCGTGAGTCGTGTTTAGAATGTGTCTTGCATGTTCATGGGTTTATCTCCTTCTGATAATTCTTTGTGCATTTTGGAAGCCATAAGCATCAAAAACTGCATTATTGGAACTCCTCCTCACAGAGATTGCAACAGAAAAGGAGAAGGCATTAAGGCATCCCGACTTTCCAGTCCTGAATACAGCGCTGTGCACAGCGATGCTCCCGCTGTGAAGAGTGGCTGCCACGGGCTGTGTCACAGCACAGGAGACGGGTGACCCCTGCCCACCTATGGTGGGTCTGGAGAGAGGAGGGGATAGCGCGGAGCCTGTCCGGAGCGCAGGTCCCGCCATACCTTTCCAGGCGCTCCGACACCAGGTACGTCTGGTTGGCATCCATGATGAACGTGAGCTGATTAACGAGGTCATCAGCCTGGATGAGGCCTTCTAGCCGCCCAACCACCGTCATCCTGCGATCCTTCAGCATGATCACCGCCAGGAAGGGGTACGTGTTCTCTCGCAGAGCCTGGGACACTGGGAGATGGACACAACCATCATCATAACCAGCCCTTCCTGAAGGATCACCAAGACCAGAAAAACACTATTCCATCACTAAGGGCCTGGAAAAGTGTTTTCTACAGCCATTTTTTTTCAAGGCAGGAAACGCCTCAGGTTCCATGATGTTAGACTAAAGCCTATGCACTTGCAATAAAGTGGCTTGGAGCATGACAGAGGGGAAATAAATCTTCAGTTATCTTCAGATAAATCTTCAGATACCCAGAGTTTCTCTATTTAAAGCAGAAAGTAGATTGTTTTAAATATCCATTCAGAATGGGACAAGGAGCCATGGGTTTGAACTGAAAAGAGCAACCTGGGCTAAATGCATGGAAGCACTTGTTAACGTTAAGAATTGCTGGACACTGGAAGCCACTGTCACAGGGAGGATGGCAGAATCCCCACACTGGGCACTGCAGAGAGGTTGGACTGTCTTAAGACAGGGAACGGAGATAAGGGGCTTTTAAATTATTGTTCCTTAATGACTAACAGTCTGCAGACCCTGCCTGTAGCTGACTGCCTCCTCCTCAAAACACACACCATGTCACAGAGCAGTCACACCAGCAGAGCCTTCCAAACTAGAGCTGAGCATCTCACAGACCAAAGGTCAAGATCTCTTCCTGTCCAGTTCTTTAAGCTAAGAATCCAAAGTTTTGCAGCAATTTCAAACAGTAGTGAGTAAAAATACCCATTTAGAAAGACATTCTTTCTATACGCTGATAGCTGGCAGCTGAACTATGAAACCAGGAACGATCCAGATTTAACATGAGAACTACAAACCTCTGTTCACATAAGCCAGGAAAGGTCACAAGTGGCACAGAACAGAACTGTGGAAAGAGTCTCCACCTGCAGCAAAACCCCACTGTAAACACTTGGAAGGCCAAGTCTTCCAAGAGACAGGAAAACTGGGTGTAAAGATGACAGAGGAGGGAAGAACACACCTAACAAGTCACTTCTAACCTCAGGCATAATATAAACCACTGTTATGGGCACTGCTACTTACATATTTTCTGCACTCAGTTTAGTTCTTGGTACAAATCCATCAATTCCCATTAAAAAATACTGAAATGGGCTTGAATGTCTGCAAACAGTAATCAGCCAGCAGTGCCCAGAAACATATGGAACAGTTGAACTTAAAAGCATGTATATTTCCTGAGGATCCCAAACAGCCTGAGATCTCAAACCCCAGATATCTTCCCAAGCAATCCTGCAATCCATTGCCTGCTTTGACAGAAGCCACAGTATTCCAAACATAAGTCATCGAGCAGCATTTGGCCTGTTTCAGAGACAGAAATCAAGGCAACCAAGTCCAGGCAGGACTACACCACACTCACCTCTGTAGCCCTCTGGTTTATTGGTTGAGCAAGCCCAGAAGAGCATCCTTGTGTTTATGAGCGTGATCACCTCGGGTATGCACAGGGTATTGCTAGAGGGCAAGAGACAGCGTGAATGAAGCTGCATTTAACATGAAATGGGAACTCTAACTATTTAGGATGTCGCTCTCAAACCTACCGGCAGAATTCATCTGTATCTTGGTGGTCATCTCCATGAAGATAAACCAACAGGAAGCGCAGCTCCCGCTTCGCATCGTTCAGTGCCTTGGGCATAAGAGCAGAGAAGGTAAAGCTGGGAGGCCTTCAGGCAAAGGGCACACACAAGCCTTGCACAACGCAGCACTGTGGTATTTGCCCAGGACACTACTCTGCCAATAACGTTGTTTTAAGGAAACGGCAATGGAGAAGTCTTCCGGCTAAACCCTCACTCAGGACTGCCCCAATAACAACCTTCAATGCTCCTTTCAGACCGTGCCTTTGCAGAATGCTGAATTCTGATCAAAGGTAAGTACACACCTGTACAGCTGGATCGTGCCCCCCACTCCCTCCCCCGACCCAGCTTGGCAGCATGAACACTCCTTGATCCCTCAGACTCGCAACAGGCAAGACTTAAGTTTCTACTCTACCCTATACAGCATGCAGTTTTCACACAAAGAAAGTCAACTTAATAATACTACAGGCCTGGACAAAACATCTTCCCCCCACCCCTCCCCTCATATCTACAATCTCTAAATTCCATCCACCCAAGAACATTTGTTAACAAGACTGTAAAACGTGTACAATAGGCTCCCTGTTTCACTGTCACTGAGTTTTGGTAGCCTAATCATTCCGTGGTGATTCAAGTCTAGATTCCAGGCAAGACAGTTGTGGAGGTGGCAAGGACTGCGGAGCACAGAACAGACACAGACTCCACATTCTTCCCTGGCGTTCGAGGAGTTGCGCCGACCCAGCGGCCTGCCAGGCTGCGCTGCAAGGGGCCCTTCTCTTGGCTACGCTGAAAGAAGCTGCAGAAGAGGCGGTTCCTATTGGGATGTCCCTCTTTTATAGAAAACAGCCTCAACCACATCTAGCATATGGGGTCCTCACCTCCCTTAATTTCCTTAGTGACTCTCACTTTAAATTTTGAGGTCCTGGGCCAAATTCTGGAGCTGCTTTACAACACAAGCCCTGGCTGTCAATTCAGGGCTGGTGAACAGGACAGACTTTGGCACACCACGGCGGTGTAGAAAAACAAAGGCAGGACTGCAAAGAATAGCTGCTGGCTACAGAGCCACACAGACGGTCGAGGAACAGTCAGAGCAGTTCTGCTTTCCAACTTTGTAGGCTTGGCATGGCATCAAGCCTGGCAGACACTGGTTTTCTGATACTCTTGTTCACTAGATCTCCAATACCCTGTTACAGAGTTGGGAGACAAACACTGGGCTTTTTGATTAAAAGTAGTTTTGCCATGTAGGCCCTGATACCATTTGGCAGAATTCCCACTCTCCACCTCATCAATATCTACGCGCCAACATGTGACACTGACCTGACTGTAAGTTCCCTGGTAGAAGACAGGGTGTATCCTCCCATATTTTTCCTCAAACATATGAATAAACGAAACAATGTCACCCACTGGGTCAGTGACCCGACTACGAGGATCGGGGCGTATAAAACGCAGAGCAAACCTAGGAAGGAAGCAAAGGACATTGCAAATTCTGCTTGCTATACTTTCTGAAGAACATTGTTTTCTTTTCTGTAAATAGTCACTGGCATTAACCAGGAGAAAAAAAGTCAAAGCCGAGTCTCAAACTTTGGCAATTACAACCTAAACTGCCACCTGCTCCAAACTGATACTGCTGCTAGAGAAAACCAGTCACATATCTTATGTCAGACCTCAACAAGTATCTGCCATTCTCTGAATACAACTGTGTGATTAGCAGTTTCAGCTTCTGAAGCACTAGACATAGGCCACATCAACAATGGGGTTTGAAGAAATTCGTCAAAGATTGCTGTTAAAAGCCAGAGTTCTGTCCAGATCAACTTTGACAACTGCATTTCTGCTTTCAGACAATTCTAGCGTGTGAAGAGCAGCAGGATAAGGATTTTACTTTAGGAACCAAGTGAGTGGTAAGAAAAAGCTGTTCTCATAATACTGAAAAACTATCATTGTAAGGCAGGTATCAGCCTTGGTTTGCTTTATGTACAAAAATGGTTATACTGAACTTTGGAAAAGCCTTTAAGAAGAACTGCCAAGATAATGCAGATGGCAGGACTGCTGGAGACTCACGCCTTTCAATTTTCCCTTTTCTCCCTATGAATTATATACGGAGGCAAGACGAACTAGCCCTTCTGGGCAATAAAGGCGGAAGATGCAAAATACACCAAAAAGGGGAAAAAGGAGATGTATGTACAATTTAAGTTTTGCCAAGTAAAATACTATACATTTTTCTTCCTCCTCCCCGCCTTCTCTTTTTTTTTTTTTTGTCTCTTCTCTATGCTACAGCAAGCACTAGAACAAGTTAACAGAGCACATGGCCAAATGACACAAGGTTCTGACCAGGCTGTGCCTCTCAAGAGTATTCACAAAATTCATACTGCTTTTACTAGCCCCTTTGTCTGGCATTCACAAACTGTAAAGACGTGTTCCCTTAGAATTCCAGTTACAGGAGCTGTATTTACAATATTTAGAGCCATAATAGATTTTTCCTCAGAGTCATAATAGATTCACCTCTTACTAAACAGTGCAGGAACTTCACAAGGCAACATAAAGCCACAAGAGCATACGTAAGGAAAAACAGAAGTGTCATTTAGACTCAGAGATCCAAGTGACAGAAATACAGTAGACTAAGCTAGATTGTGCCTTCATGCAATCAATACAAAAGAGACAACACACACAGCCATAGGATACTTACCTAAATATATCAAGTAATGTGTAATAAGTAAATCGGAATGGAAGCATTATCAAGTAGTAACCCCATCCTAATAGACCCTGCAATTACAAGCAAAGAATTAGAACAGTTTCTACTCCAGAAACAAACCTGCTAAAGCAAGTGCATTCACCAGTAAACACAATTAGTCCTCTAGCCCACCATCACAAAGAGCCTTCAATAATATGTCACCATTTTGGACAAGTCAAATCAAACCTAAATTACTGATACACTCTAAGATTTCACACAATATTTTTGAGAATTGGCATCACTGGCTACTTTAAAGAGCAATGTTTTGTTCTCTGTTCTGATCTTAACTGTACAATGGAATTAATAGCACTGAGTCTTACAGGGAGTCGTGAAAATTTGTTCGTGAAATGTTAATGCAAGTAGTTCATCCTGTACTGAAGCTAACATATATTATTCTGCCATAAAAATAACAGCTCTTCAGAGGTTTAAACAGGAAAAAAAATATTATAGCTCTGCAATAAGGAGGGGACAGCCCTTTTTACATCTGAAATGATCAACAACTCACTACAGTGCAGCAAAAATATATATGACAAAAGAAGTCATAGATTACAAATTGCACATGGGAGAAAATATCCAAAGCAGTAAGAGGCTGAAGGAACAGTCCTACGCTGTTTTCAGGATGATAAAAACACTGAGAAAGAAGATAACTGCTTATGAAGGAAGCAGTTTGTTTCCCTGCTGGTAGGTTTTGTTGCTCACAGAATTTGTCCCAGGAACATGACAAAATCCACTGTAAGATAACTTGCCCTTGGCTGCGGCCTTGAGACAACATAGCTGTAGATCCTGTGGTCGGCTGTATTGACTTGCAATGGCCGAGATGGAGGGGGATTGAAGACACTTGGGACGCCCTCTTGTTCATTCAGTCGGTCCTGTACAGCTGCCTACGGTGCAAGAAAAGGCAAAGGAACAATTTCAGACAGCTAAGGATGGCAGAAAACTTCTTTGCATGCACTAACAGTAGATATTAACTGCTCACAGACCCAAAGCTCCAGATAAGCACAGCTCATTACAACCCCCTGTAAACATAAACACTCATTTCTATATTGAAAAAAACTTTTTCAACGCACTCTGCACATACATACCATGAGAACTCAAATACTGTGTCAACCAAGCAACTGTTCACAGCCTTAAATACTTTCCCTTCCCATTCCCCAGTTTAATCCAGGTATTTGGCAACAGCCAAAAGCCTCATTTTTAAACGATACCTCTATGTTCCAGTTGTGCTGCTCCAAAGTGTGACGACATTGGTCCATGGATTCTATGCCAGTCAAGTCCTAAAGAAGGAGATAAGAGTGAATGCCAGAAAAGTGCTATATTCTTACAGCTCCTTGCAGCACTTGAGCACAGAGAGGAGTTATTGCAATACAGTGTTTAGAAAGCTGCTCTGCTTCTTAAGCTCTCTGCTCTTAGTTCAGAGCAGAACAGCTGGAGCTACTGTACCTGAGCCAACCCAAATCCATAAACACAGAGAGAAGTGGCTGAATTCAAACAGGCCTTTGCACTCTAACGTTAGTCCATCTTCAGCGTGTGAGGTCTGCAACTAGGATTGCATTCAGACCAGTCAAGGCAGCCATCCAGGTGATACCACCCATGATTTCCTCTCTGTGAGGGCATGACAGGTGGGCCACTCAAATGCCACCTCAAAGCTCTCCCCTCAAAAACCCAGGCAAAACATTTCTGAAATTGTAGAGATCATTACTTCATTCACTGCAAGTATGAATAGAGATTAAGAATAAAAGCAGCCAAGCAGTGCTAAAGATACAGCCTCGCAGGTTCACAGAAGATGCTGTATAGCAAGAAGTCCAACCTAAACCAGGGAGGACCTTTAACAGGAAACATAACCCAAACCCACCCATAGACCTCAGAGCCTCCGTGCTCTCAAATAAACATTTGGAATGGCAAATTTAACTCTCTACCATCGGAGCTTCATATGAGAGAGAATATCAGAGAGTATTTGTTATGTTATGATGCCAAGTCAGCATCTCTTAAATGGAGACAAATCTTTGCCAATAGGAACATTCCTGTCACTGTGCCAAAGAAATACATCTCTCTCAGCACCACTCATTGTCCGGTCTTTCAGCAGATATTTCAGGATTGCATATTGCACCCATCACCACAAAGCCTAAGCACACACTTTTATGGGAAAGAATAAAGCCACAAATGGGTTGCTGCTAACCTTTTAACAACAGACATTTGAACCAGTCAGGGAAAGTTATATTGATCACAGGTGACACCATTAACAACACTAGCAACTTTGATGGTAGCAGAACAAATGCTACCCCTAGTTTTATTTTGAAATACAAAGTAGTAAAACAAGGGTTTTCTTTTACCCCCTTCAATGAGAAGCAGAAAGCCAAGAAAACATCTACATTTTCAGAAATGATTTAATCTGGATAAGAGATGGCAGAAGGTATGATAGGATCATTTGTCACATCCAATACAAGCGATTCAATGAAACAATACGCCCATGATTTGCTGCCAGAATGATGCAAGAGCCTTGCCAAAATATGACAATTTCTCCAGCAAGGTCACTTGTGACAATGCAACTCCAGAGACAAGGCTTCTTGTTCTGACTTCATGGATTTCTCTCAAGACATCTGTGAGGTCATGAATTTGTCCCTAGCTATGTGCTCTGACGACAGAAGAGGAGGGTTCATCTCCCTCCGTAGCTCAGGGACCGGAACTGCAAAATTAAGTGGATGTTTTCCTTGAGTCACTCATGCCACGGGGTAGCTACACGCAAAGGCTGCTGTGCTGCAGCACTTGTGTTAACCAACCTGCCCAAGAGCCTTGCCTGGTCTGCTGTCACCTCTACAGACTCTTCTACACAGGACATGAAGTTCGGAGCATTGCAGGAGCTCGGTGCAGACCTGGGAACCTTTGCTTCCTGCACTTGCCATCCGACACAGTGCTGCTTTTCTGCAGGGGACAGCTTGCCATAAACCCAGCGCTAGCTTGATATGAATCCTTTTGGGCAGCCTAAATTGCACCTTTAGCTTCAGTCCATTGTTAGCACTCCAATTCCCTTTTGGCTACCGTCAGTTCCCCTCAAATTTCTTGCTTTACTTAAAAGCCTTTAGTCTGTCCTGACCAATTTTGTCTAACCATTTCAGAATATGCCAGATTGGGATTTTAATTTCTCTGCTGGAGAAGGATGCACCCAAGCTACTCCCCACCTCCAACCCAAATGTTCCCATGGTATTTCCACTCGGAAGTCACACCATGGACGGACACCTTATTGAACAGCCAGGCTCAAGTGAAGATTCTGCTACTTTTAAACTCTTCTTGTTTTTTTACCCACCTTATCAAGTCTCTTTCAACATCACACGTTGGGCAAGAATCATTGCTCCCATTTGCAGCACAAACTGGACTCTTCAAAGTGTTACTGAGACTAATGCAGTGATTGTCATCATTTAATAGATGTACTCAGTTTCTGCCCAATGGGGCATCAGTATTTATTAAAAAAAACAAGCCTACAGCATACATTGCACTGGAACACCCTACTTCAAACGAGTTACATGGAAGACATGAAGTTTAGTGAGCTTACCTTTTGCTGCCAGAATACTTTAGCTTAACAGCAGTTTCATTTTGGCTTATGCATCTTACAAGATTTGCTTCACTGCAGAAAGCTCCATTTTTGTTACCTGATCTTTTTTACCCCAAACTTCTATGGAAAACCCTGAACTGTCCTCCTGAAAAAGCTGTCTTTTAAAAGACATCTGTGATTTGTTTAATCATGGAGTCTTACATCTTTGAAATACATGCACTGTAAGTCTTCCGATCACTGTTTCTCATACTCTAGAAATTCTGTTGGTGTCTGCAATGATTCAGAAGCTCGTTCACACCTTTTTCTCTAAAGGTAAGAATTATTGCTAGGCGCTATTAACAAGGCTTCATGACCAAACATTCTCTCCTTCATAAATTATGCAAAATGCAGTAGCAATTTTAGGTCAGAAAGAAGCTGAAGTACCAGTGCTACGTAACTACCAACAAGCAAATACTGCGGAGATTTAGTGCTCATTAAATGCAAGATCTGCTGAGCTTCACAGACATGGACTACACACCGGCCAACTTCACTGTTTTGACTGGCTTTACACAATGACAGGTACAGTTTTTGTCACATCTCACACATTTCCGCAGTGGCACTTTTCAGCACAATTAAATTTACACTTTCCTTAGCCCTGTGATACAGTTGCTCCCAGCAAATGTAATAAAGCCCCCCAGATGCCAGATAGAAACACTGCAGTTACCAGATGGTCTGATAGACATTTTCAGAAAAACGTGGAGTTAATATAAAGAGCAGCATGAAGACAGTTCAACTGTCAGTTTAAATCATGCTTCCTGGTAAACACAGATACTGTTTATTATCACTCAGCAACCACTTTACATCATTATCTCAGCACCTTCAGTTACTACCTCACCTTAGTCACAGGAACAGGTTGGAAAATCGAAACAACATATCATTCCCATCTTCCAAGCTGCAGCATTTCTTGCAAGTCTCAGGACCACTCTATCAATTGCATTATTTGAACACAGGACAAATGAACATTTGTTTTAATTTCCTTTAAGGTTAATGGAATGAACAACTTTTTCAAATCTGATCACTAACTACCAGCTTCTTGCTCCCTGTGGGTCACTAGTTACATGCCTCAGGAAATGTCTTACACTGATTCAGTAAATAAAAAGATAAAGTTCAGCTCATTGGACAGAAAAAATTAACACTGATACCAGTGAACTAGCATGCTCTAAACTGTAAGCCTCCAAATAAATGTACTTCTAAACTGAACACCATGGATAACAATCTTCAGAAAAAGCACATAAGCCAGAAACATTCAGCATGGCTTTTTCAAATACCATTCTTACAAAGTGAAGCCTCTTCCCAAAACATATTGGAACTAGTTTTTTAAAATAATTCATTTTATTGCTCACCTCTGGAACATTGCTTAAGGCTTCTTAATACTGAAATAGTGAAAAGCGTAATTTCCTATTTTAAAAGGCAAAGGAAAACCCTCGAGCAGGCAAAGTTTGTAAACTGGCCTTATAAAAGTGCTCCCTTCTCAAATATAGGCATATTTTGAAACACAGATTTACATAAAAGATGCAAATCCACATAATTATAACTGCCACTGTTCTGAATTCCAAGCCTACTGCCAAATTCCAGAGAATTATGTTTCCAAGGGTAAAGAACATTTGACTTCAGGAAGGGAGGGTGTGTGCAAACAAAAACCCCACACTTTACCATCAGAGTTTCTCTTAGAGCATTACAGCAAATGCATTTATGCGCGTTCTGATCGATACGCAATGCACTACACAAAAAAGCTGCTTGCAGTGTCTTGTTTCTTCCAACCTTTTTCAACCAGAGGTGTTTTCTGCCTCAAGTGTTCTGTTTTTTTGCCAGCTGAGTTAGAAATGATATCAGGGTGGTAACTTCTTTCCCCGCTTTGCAAACAACCCTGCATTGCTTTAGATTAGCATACTCGAATTACAGTAGATATCAGCCCAAATATAACAGGCACAAATCAATAACAAGATCATTCAAAAGCCGCTTTACTCTTCCTTCTGTCTCGCAAACGAAATCACATCTCCACAGCTTCAAGCTATTTGCATCTAGTTTCTCCCCACAGATGTCAGGCAGCCAAACCTTGTCAGATGAAAAATTCAAATGCTTTTACTCATTTATATTAGGCAATGTCTCAGCAGTAAATGGGAGGTTGAAAGCATGCAGGAGTGCTTTTTGTTGCTTTTATTCCATACTTATCCCAATTATCTCTCCATATCCTCCCCACATTATCCTACCACACCAGGGTGGTAGGTAACAGTCCTATTCCAGTCAGTTGTGAAGCAGAAGAGCTGCCACACTCAGAGTTCTGCCGGCTGAGTTGTTTATATGAGCACTCCCAAATACGGCAGGCAAAGAGCAGCAGGATTAACGGCCAGTATGGGTTTAAACTGCACAGCAGCCTATCTAACTTGGGCCAGGAACAGGACAACAGGCACCTACAACTCTACCTAGGAGGCAGTCATTTCCAGCAGAGAGAGAACAAACAGTCAAGATGATGGTATCTTCAGTTATTTGCTGGGTAAATGCCAATCTACAGCTCTAGCTCCATCTTTTTCTGCTTCATTCTCCATTTAACTGAAATGCTATTGAGGACTTGCTGCTATTGTTTTGCTCATCTTAGTTATCTACTCTCCCTTCCTTCCTATTCTACTTTCCTGCTTTATTTACATTGTAGTGGTATGCCTTCTGTGCAAACAATGCTTTCTAATCACGGAACACTGCAAAAATTTATTATCATTGCACACTGCAATGAAAGTAGAAAGCAACCCCTGCAAACATACAAAAAGTCCCCCTGCCAAAAGAGTGCAAATCCACAAAACCTCTGCAATTTCCTAACTGTAGGTGTACTCTGCAATAGCTGCAATGTACAAATGACTTTAGCAAGACATAAGTCTTCTCCAAACAGCACAGGCAATTTAAAAAAAAAATGCAGTTACTCAGATAGGTAAGGAAACAAATACTGCTCCAGATGAACTGATTTACTTGCCTGTTCCAGAGCAGCAAGCAGGGCCACATGCTTCTCCCTCATCCTCTGCCTTCCATTTCAAAACAGAACTCATAGCAAAGCTGGACCGAACCCCTTTTTTGAATCCTTCTCCCTTCAAAGAGCCCAGCACCCCAGACTGCTGCTCACAGCAGCACCAGGTAGTATTAGGAGGAAATGGACATCATTCCTTACAGTTCCACTGCTGCCCACAGGGCTTTGAAAATAGCAGCTGTGAATTCAATGAGTGCAGCTGGCCCTATCTGTCCAGACAGGGCAGAAGATCAAATATTGTGACACCCTGCACTGAGGAAAACAGGCCCCAAGGTTGATTTTTACACAAACATTAACAATATTAAGTGGTACAAGTCAGTCTCTTAAACCTCATACACTTACCAAGGAAACAGTGGCACTTGGGAAGTAATTGCTAGTGCTCTTCATAAAGATTTCTCTATAAATTAAGGCCGCCCAATCAGCTTACATTGCAGTACAGGTTTAGATGGGATATCAGCAAAAGGTTAACCACACAGAAACACTGTGGTGCTCATTACTTCAGAAGGTTGTTGAATCCCCTTGTTCAGAGGCGTCAAACACAAAGATTAGGCAAATAGGTGTCTGGAATGACCAGGAACACCTGCTCCTATCTCAGCAGCAGGAGGCAGGACTGGATGCTTCTGAAAACCCTTTAAGCTCCATAATTCTACAGTTAAGTTGTATTGAGATAGAGGAGGCAGGGCGGGGGAAGCCTGTGCCTCAGACAAGCATGAGGAAATAAAACTAGACAAAGCCCCCTTGAAAAAGAAACCTGTTTGTTGGAGAGGAAAAAAGAAAAACAATGAAGAAGCTTCATGCAATGCCCTGCAATTTGCAAACAAACACAGAACACCTGACCACAGTTTTCATAGGTCAGCAACAGTTTAATTACCTTCCACTGGGCAGCTCAAACTATTTCAGCTGTGATTGCAACACAATATCCCCCCTAATAAAACAAACAACCAAAAACACATTTTTAAGAATTATTTGACTATTTTTAAGAATTATTTGCTGCACAGGCCCACAGACTTGGCAAAACACAGGTTAAGCCACCCAGCCTGCGCTGCCGTGCGGCAGATAGCGCGATTAGGTCATTCCAAGCCCCACTGGCCTTCCCCCAACAGCTCTTACTCAACCTCGGGGGTCAGGATCAGCTTTGTGAGAAGCTGCGTTCTGCAGAGAGCCCCGGCCGCTCTGCTCGCACACCAGGCCAGGTTTCCCGCTAACAGCAACAAGGACTTTATTTTTTTTTTTCCCCAGACTAAATAATTAAAACGGCTGGAAGAGACCGATAAGTTTCCCGGCTGCGGCGGGCACGGGGTTTATTCACCAGCAGCTTCCCGCCTCCCGCGTTAGCCATGCGAGGCTCCGCTCCTAACGCGGCAAAAGAAGCGGGGCCCCGCCGCCTCCCGCGGGGCGGCCGCCACAGAGCCCCGCTCCGCCGCGGCTCCCCGCGCCCCCGCCGCCGCCGCCGCGGCGCGGGACGCCAGCGCGGCCCGGCCCTGCCCGCGGGGCGCCGCGGCGCGGCACCTGGAACTGCAGCAGCTTCTCGGTCTGCTCCGCCGTCAGCTCCCGCTCCTCAGGCGCCGCCATTTTCCTGCCGCCTCTGACCCGCCGCTCCGTCACTCTCCGGAACTGACGTCGCCGGCGGCACTTCCGCTCAGGGCGCGCGCACGCGGGCCGGCAGCCCAACAGCCGCTCCTCGGCCGCGGACGGAAATACTCGCAGCCTTCCGGGGGAGGCCGAAGCGCTCACGGAGATCTCCGGAAATGCCCGAACGCCCTCCGAAGGGTTCGCAGGCCCGAGCCGCTCGGGTGCTCCTGATTGGCGCACGAAGAGTTCCGAAGTTTGCCGAAAGCTGCTCGGGCATTTCCGGAGACGGCCGAGGGCGGGGGCCGTCGAGGGCCCGCTCCGTGGCCGTGCGCGCCGCGCTCGCCCGCGGCTGCCGAGAATGTAGATGCCGTAGCCCACGGGGCGCCGCCGCGCGGGCCCCTCTGCCCCGCGTGGGCTCTGTGCAGTCACCCCCACTCTGTCAGGACACCCGTGCACAGGCACCCGCCGCACCCAAGATGGCGGGGGGGGGGGGTCCCAACCAAAATGGCAGCGGGGCCAAAGATGGGCGCGTGGCCAAGGTCGGCGCGGGCCGCAGAGGGTCGGGGGGCTCGTGCTCCCGGGGGAGCGCGGGGCCCAGGGCGGAGCGCAGGGGGCCGCCGCGGCCCCGGGGGCTGAGCTCGGCCCGGGGCCGGCTCCGTGACGCCCGGGCACGGCTGAGCGGGCGGCACGGGCGCGCGCCGCGGGCACAAGGCCCGCCCGGGCGCAGAGCCAGCGGCGGGGGCCCCCCCGCGGCCGCGGCGGGAGCCGGAGCCCCGCGCGCCGCTCCGCGGGGCCCGCCCCGCCGCTGATGTCAGCGCCGCCGCAGTGACAGCTACGCCCGGGCCGCGCCTGCAGCCGGAGCGGCAGCGGCGGGGGCGCCATGGCCGACGACTTCGGCTTCTTCTCGTCGTCCGAGGGCGCCGCTGCCGAGGAGGACCCGGCCGCCGCCTTCCTGGCGCAGCAGGAGAGCGAGATCGCGGGCATCGAGAACGACGAGGGCTTCGGGCCCACCGAGGGCGAGGCGGCGCCCGCCGCGGCCCCGGCCGATGCGGGTGAGCGGCGCGGCCGGGCGCGGGGCCCGCGGGCTGCGACCCGCGGCGCGGGGGGGTTGGATGCCCCGATGGATGGGGTGGGAGGAGGGAGCCCCTCCGGTCTGCACCCCCAGGGCACGGGCTGGGGGGGGCACCCCCGGTGGTCGCCGGATCGGGGTCTCCCGTGGGCTGCACGGTACCCCCAGTGGGCAACGGGGAGCGCCTTGGTGCGGGGGGTCCCGGAGGGCGCCGGGGACCCGCGCTGTGCACGACGTGCGCATGGCAGCAGTGACGGTGCTGCGGGCCCGGCCTTCCTCCCGGCACCCCTGGCCTGGGCTTTCCTGCCGCGGGCCCATCTCCTTTGTGCACCCGGGCCCGCTGCCGGCCGCGTCGCAGCCCCCTGCCCGGCGCAGGGCCAGGGCAGCCAGGAGGGGCGAGGGGACAGCGCAGGGTCCAGGAGGGACTAGAGGACAGCGGGTCACCCAGGCAGTGCTGCCCAGCCTGGCCCGCACACCGCAAGGTGCTTCGGGCTGCAAAACAGAAGGCGTTTCCAGTAGGGACATCTGTGTCACGGCTCCTGGAGGACAGAAGAGGCTGTTTGTGATCGGATGCCTCCGTTTGGGCCTCACCGCCGCCTCCGTCCTTCAGCTCCTTCACCTGGCAGCCCACGGGGCCCTCTCGTGCCGGCAGGTCCCGGCTCCGGCAGCGGGGCCGCCCGGGAAGGCGTTGGTGGCAGGCAGCAGACAGGCCGGTGCTGGGTGTAGCCCCCTCGGAGCCGCGGGGAGGCCCGGGCTGCTGCAGCAACACGCGCTGCCCCTGCCCCGCGCTGGCCTGGCAGGCCGGTGCGCAGCTCTTGGAGTGTGCCCTGGAGCCGGGCGGGATGTGCTGGAGCTGTGGGCACCAGCAGCGCTTCGTTCCCAGCCCCAGTGTCGCAGCTAGTGTCACGCGTGGTCCCCAGCAGGCTCCGTGGGCCCCCCTCCTGGCGCTTTAGTCTTCCCGCTACGTGATCCCCCCGGCACTGCTGCTGTTGGGGGCTCAGCTGGTGGCTTCAGGGCCACCAGGCTCTGCCACCCATGACCTCTGCCTGACCGTGTGCAGCTTGGGGTTTGCTCAGGTTGTCTCTCTGCAGTCAAACTATCTGCCTGTGTCCAGCCTCGTGCCTTAAATAGTCACCCTTATCTCCAGATAAGATAAAACGCCAGTGAAAATACCATAAAGGCATAAATGCCCAGAGAGACTTGTATGTGAGAGGCAGAGGTGCTGGCTGAATCCCGCCAAGAATGGGAGACCATTGAACCCAGCCCTGAGCACCCTCAAAGGTGGAAGGAGACCCCAGGTACCAAATAGCAGCAGCACAGGAAGGATTTGCTGGGTTAGGGCTCTGGGCACCCGTGTAGACATCGCACGTCCCCTTGCTGCTGTCCTCAGGGACGAGGGTCCTGGGGTGGGCTGCACTGTCATGCTCTGCCCTGCTTGGAAAGGGGGCGATTTGGGGTCCTGTTAGCAGTAGGTGGAGCCCATTAGGCTGGGAACAGGGACCTTGCTGGCCTCTGCTTGAGCTCTGACAGCGGCCGTGTATTGTGCTGGCAGCTGGGGGGGTTTGGGCTCAGGCTCTTGTGGACGGCTGTGCCACGCTGGAAGGAGTTAATGCCTCAGGAAGAGATTTGCTGCTGGTTCATGAACAGCAGCCACTGCAGGGTCAGCTGCAGCTGCCATAGCTGTTTTTTTTTTCTCTTTCTTCCTCTCTAGCTGCCTTTCAGAATGGAGGAGCTACTGTCAATGGAGATGTCTTTCAGGTGAGAGCTCAGTCCCTTGCCCTGGCCTGCGCTGCCCAGGGCGATGAGATGGGTATGGGGCCAGCGCTCTGCGCCCGTCCATGGGGCCGGTTGGACGGAGCTCTGCAGCCACGGTCGGCTGTGCTGCTCCTGGGGAACCTGCGTCTCATGCGAGCGAGTCCTGGCTGCTCCATGTCCCTGCCGTGGCCAAGGATTGGGAGTTAGAGCCTTTGGGAGCGGCAGGGCCAGCCTGAGCCTCTCCTGACTGTGCCCCAAAGGTGTTTGCAAGGCGGCTGGGCCCGGAAGGAGGTGCCTGGGTCCTAAGAGCAGATGACAAACCCATAGAAACGCTCTCTCCCCCACAAAGACCCCCTCTCCTGCCCAGCTGGCTCCTGGGGGCCTCTGGGGCTGTCGGGAGCATCTCTTGGCAGGCTTCAGGCCAGGACAGGGTTGCTGTGAGGAAGCCCCTTTGCTGGCACACGGTGGTGGCCGTGCTGCAGAGCCTGGGCAGCGTCTCGCATTAAACCCACTTGCCCCATGGCTAAGGGTGCATTGAGGGGCTCCTGACTCGGTCTCAGCTCCTTCAGGGAGCCCTGGGCCCAGCTGTGGTGGCTATAGGGAAAGTGGCACCGCAGGCTGACAAGCTTTGCACGCTGCTCGGTGCCAAGCGCTGTGGCGTGTGCGTTGCCCGGGCTTAGTTTGCGGGATGATAATCGCATCGGAGACGGGACAGACTTAATTAGATTTGGGGATCTTGGAGAAAAGCTGTAATCCCATCAGCGAGCTTAGCGAGGGGCTGGGTGCCCGCAGCACGGGTGCAGGGTAGGAGAGGGCCACGGGCAGAGCAGGGCACCGCATTGGGGCAGCGAGGGAGGCTTTGGCTGCAGGCAGCTCTGCGGGCAGAGCGGTGCCTTCCTCGCGTCCCTGCGGCTCTTTCGCTGGCCAGGCCTGCGCGGACGCTAATTTTTGGGGTTGCTGCCGCTCCCAGCCCAAGCCAGGGCTGCGGAAGCCGGCGCTGTGACCTCACAGTGAGCGCCGGGCGCGGGGCCACCGGGTGCCCAGCCGTTCCGTGGCGCGTGGAGGACGGCAGTGCCATGTTGGCAGCGCGCAGGCAGCCCGGGAGCAGGGCGCTGGTGAGTGCTGCCGGCTGCGGGGCTGCGCGGCGGTGGCAGCTGGAGCAGTGCTGTGGGGACACTGCCGCAGGCCTGTCACCGTCCCCACCGCGCGCCCCAGCCTGCCGCGGTGCCCTGTCCTGCCGTGTCAGCCCTTCGAGGTGGCTGAGCGGGGCCGCAGGAGAAGCTGATTCTGGTGGTAAAACAGCTGTGTCCTGCAGGAGTCCAACGGTCCCACGGATGCTTACGCAGCCATAGCCAAGGCTGACCGGCTGACCCAGGAGCCCGAGAGCATCCGCAAGTGGAGGGAGGAACAGAAGAAGCGGCTGGAGGAGCTGGGTGAGATGCAAAGCCACACGTGGCCACCCGCACGGCACCTCGTGAGGTAGCAGTTGGGGCTCTTGGGGACCCTCACTTGGCAGCCACCTTGCTGCACCTCAGGGAGGTGTTTGATGCATGTGCCGTATGGATGCCCCTTCCAGTACTCAGCTGCCCTTGGAAGCAGTGATGCCTTTTGGACAGCACTTTAGTGGGGACTAGGGCCTGGGCTGGGGATCTCCCCTGTCGGGAAGAGGTGCCCATCAGTCTGATAGGGTCTGTTTGTCTGGCCCTGGTGTTAGACGCGGCATCGAAGGTGACCGAGCAGGAATGGCGCGAGAAGGCCAAGAAGGACCTGGAGGAGTGGAACCTGCGTCAGAACGAGCAGATGGAGAAGAACCGCGCGAACAACAGGTACGTGGGAGTTGCTGCGGCCGCCGCGGGGCTTGGCGGGAGCTGCCCTACGGCCGTGTTTGCCTCCCTGGGCTGCCCGGGGTGTCCCAGCATCCCGGTGGAGCCCAGTCCTGCAGAGAGGTCACTCTGCCAGACGTGGGGAGAGGCGCCCCTGCCGTGAGCGGCTCCGGTAGCTGCACCAAGAAGGTCGGGGCAAGGTTGGGACGTGGTTTCTCTGCAGCCCTATCACTGGTGGCAGGTTTTCCCGGGGCTCTGCGTGCCGTGGCGGGCCGGTCGCGCTGCGGAGGCCGCTAACCCCTCTCTGTTTCTCTCTCTCTAACCCTCTGCCTGCCTGTCTGCTCCTGCTCTCTCTCTGTGCGCCTCGGGGCTAGGATCGCTGACAAAGCCTTTTACCAGCAGCCGGACGCCGATGTGATTGGCTATGTGTATGTGCTCCCGCCGCGTGTCCTGCCGCGGGCTCCCGCACTCCGGCTGCTCAGCCAAGGGAAGGGGGGAGCTGGGGGGCACGAGGCTCCCATGGGAGCCCTGCTGGGAGGCCGGTCCAGCTGAGCAGCATCTCCAAGTGCTGCCCTCTTAGGAGGCAAGTGGAGCTCTTGAAAATGCCCCCGCAGGGGCTGGTTGAAGAGGCAAAGCTATGGGGGCTTGTGCCTCCAGGGGGACAGCCCCAGTGTCCTGGGAGCAGGCAGGGCCCTCCGTGCCCCTGGATGAATGGTCTCTTGGGTGAGTGCAGCCTGCAGCAGCTTTGAGCAGCTTGAGTCCTCCAACTCCTGGAGGAAGCTGAAGTGCTCTGGAGCGATGGGACTGGGAATGGGGACATAGGGGTTCCCAAGCAGAGGGCAGGGCCCCTTAGGAAGGGCTGGTGACAATCCACGACATCTCTGCAGGGCCTCGGAGGAAGCATTCCTGAAGGAGTCCAAGGAGGAATCCCCGGGCTCTGAGTGGGAGAAGGTGGCCCAGCTCTGTGATTTCAACCCCAAGAGCAGCAAGCAAAGCAAGGATGTGTCGCGGATGCGCTCAGTGCTCATCTCCCTCAAGCAGACGCCCCTGTCCCGCTAGCTGCCGCTGGCACAGCCAGGAGCACGGCCAGGCTCGCTGGGACCGGTGGCTTCACGGGGCCAGCCCATGAAGGGGTCCTTGCCCTGCTGGCCCCTCTGCTCCCTGGTGTGCACCTCGGCTGTGCTCGAGGCTCCGGTTGTAACTCTCCCCATGGTTTTCCTTTGCTTAAAAGGTGCATTGGTCTCTTTTTACACTTATTTATTACTGTGGCATTTCCCTGGGAAGCAACACTAAGTGACAGAGCTGAGTTAGTGAGGGCCCCCAGCTTGCACTGTGAGGGGGTCATGCCCAGGGCTGGGCTCAGTGAGCTGCTGGGGTTCCTTGTGTCCCCTGGTGCCCAGACTGGGATTGATCTTGCCTGCTCCTTGCCCCAGTGCTGGGCTGCCCCAGGCGGGACAGTCCTGTGCCTGGGCTTGGATCCTGCTCCTCAAGCGGAGCTGGCCGTGGGGCTGGGAGGGAGGAACTCTCTGCTCTGCAGCTCCCACTGGGAGCAGGAGAGCAGCGGGATGCTACTGGGGCACTGAGGAAGGCAAAGGTGGGTGCCCAGGCAGGGCCAAGAGTGCCCTGCTTGGGGAGCAGGGCTCTGCCCGGCCTGGCTGCACAGCCGGCTCTGGAGCCCCCGGCCTGCAGACCGCGGGGAAGGAGCCACTGGGGTGAGTGTTGAGGGCATTTTTGGTCCTTTTCCAAGGCTGCTGCCATCGGGAAGATGCTTTGGGGGCTTTTGGGGCTGCTCTGCTCCTTCCTCTGCTGTCAGGAGGGGAGCTGGAGACTGTGCAGCTGTGGGGCGGCAGCTAGGAAGGACCAGGGGCTGTGGGAAAGCTCAGGCCTCCAACCTTCTAACCCAGGAGGGCAGAGCAAGATTGGGCAGTTTAGACACTGGGGGTGGTTTTACTCCCAGAGAACAACCCTGCACATCTTTTTGCAGCTGGACAGCTGCTCTATAGCTCCTGCCCGGCTCAGCCCCCCTGGATTTACCCTCTTTGGGCAGCAAGGAGAGATGCTCCAGCCCCGCTTCCCCGCAGGCAGAGCCTGCAGCCCAAGCCCTGCTCCCATCCCCTGCCTGCTGCTGTCCCCTGCGGCCGTGAGGCCCAGCCTTGGAACATGCAGCTTTATGCACAAGAGGGCAGGGCAGACGAGCTGGCGCCCTCCAGCCTGGGCTCCCTGCCTGCTGTGTGGGGGGCTTGGAAAGGGCTCCCCGAGTGGGGAGAAAGCAGCGACCCAGAGCAAAATCTGTAGGGAGCTTGTGCGAGCCTTGCTGCAGAGCCCTGCCCAAGCTGCAAAGCGAGTGCATGCTACTGCTGCTGCTGTTGCTGCTGCAGCTGCCCCAGAGCTGTGGGGCACAGCCCGCGGGGCTCCTTGCTGCTGCTGGAGCTGCCTGGCAGCTCTGGAGGCTGTCTCAGTGGCTGGCAGGGGGCTGTGCAGGAAGCCACCCAATGTTCCGTGCTGGGATTGTGCCCCCTTGTCCTTAAGGCTGATTCCTCGTTTGCCACTCTCTTTGCTCTGGCATGTCTAGACAGCTCTGCTGTGGCCTGGGACGGATACAGATGGCAGGATGATGGGGGGATTTAGCCGCCTGCCTCTGCCTTTCACTCCAGAGCCGCTGGAAGCCCCTCTGGCTGCTTTCCAGGGACAGGGAGCCTCCCTGCCCTCTGGGCTGGCAGGAGATTCCCCGTCCAGCTGCAGAATGCAGCCAGGGCTTCCCGCGGGCCCAGACCCCCGATCCCGCAGCCACAGGCGCCGCTGCCGCCCGGCGCCGGCCACGTAGGGCCAGCCAGCTCTCAGGGAGCAGTGCCCACAGCTCCTCTACATCCCCCAGCTTTGGTATATGTGACTGTTCAAATCACCTATTACAATAAAGCAACATCTCCAAACTGACACTATGGGGCACTGCTTTCTTTCCGCTTCAGCACCATGTTCGTGCATGTTCAAGAGAACCTGCATCTACAAAGCATTCTGCAGGAGGGACAGAGCTGCAGGAGACCCACATCCTACAGGGAAAGAAATGGGAGCAAGGTGGGGAGGGGGCTTGAAATTTGCTCTCGGCTCCCCTCCAAGCAGCAGCAGCAGGACTGGAGGACAGGAGCTGTCCTCTGCTTACAGAGCTGGTCAGATGATGCCCATCAGGAAAGACCAAGTGGAGCTGGGCAAGCTGCTCTGGAGCCTCCTGCACCATCTTCAAGCAGCTGCTCTTGCACAGCCCCATCCTGCAAGGGAATGTTCAGGCTCTGAGAGCCCTCCAGGAATGAGGCTCCCCAAGAGCTGCCTGTCAGCAGCTTCACTCACATCCTCTCCACAGCAGCCACGGCTGGAAGCGCCAGTGAGGTAGCCAAAAACCGAAATTTATTCTGGGAAAGTTGTAGCTAATGAGGGAAGAGCAGCAGCTCCAAAGAGCAGGCTGGGCACGTTCCTCAGAGCAGGCAGAGCCCTGGGCTCCTCGTGCTCACCCAGCTCTGCTCTCATAACGGATCAGCCTGTGTGTGAGAAGAGCTTGTGGCCATTCGAGTCTTCCCCAAGTTTTGCCTCCCTCGTCATGCCCCCCTGGCACCACAGCGCCCAGATGAGACAAGCCAGGGGTTGTCTGCAGACAGAGGCAGCTTCCTTCACACTGTGACTTCAAGCAGCTAGCAAGGATGGAGCGGGATCAGCAAATTGCCGGGCAGCTGGCTGTAAGGTTACCAAAGGCCAGGGTGAGTGTGGGCAAGGACGGGCAGCCACCCAAACAGCAGAGCCTTCTGCACCTGTCAGGAAATCCTTGGGGCACGGGGCGGCCGGAGGCTTCACTTCACACTCCGGAGCACCCTCCGCCTCTCCCTTTGCAGGCACGGCCTCTGTCTAGCGGCAGGTTGCAGAATGTAAACACAGCAGCCTTGCAACTAAATCTGAGGGAAATGGGGCTGATGTGCAGCTCAGACACAGCAGCAAAGCGTCACTACCCTCGTCACCCACAAATGATCCTTGGTAGGATCTAAATGATTTGGATGATGACTTGAGCCACCTGCAAAGATGTTAGTCATGACATGGGAAATGGGAGTCCCTTTGGGAACAGCATTCTTGCAAAGCAGTTAGTTCAGGGTGACGAGAAGCAGCAAGTTCGGCAGGAACTCGCTTCCTACTAAACACAGCGGGAACAGCAGCGCGTTGCAGAGGGCAGGCGGAGCCCGTGCCGGGGGTCGCAGCTCCCACGCTGTTGTCACAAGGAGCCGGCTCCACGTCTGGTGCCCACCTTGCATCCCCAGAGCTGCAGGGCGGCAGCGCCTCCCCCCCCCGTTCCTTCCCACACTCTTTATGCCTCTGCCTCCTCCCTGTCTGCAACTCCGTGTCAGTCGGAATGCCGCCGCAATTCACTTTATTACCCACAGTTTGTGACTGAACGGACTACAGCTCAGCAGGGACGCCGGAACCCTGCCCTGCAGGGACCAAGCCCCAGCCAGGGCCGTTCCTGCTGCGTTTCCCAACCTCTTCTCGTTAATCCGCCTGGATTAAACGCGAGTATCAGCGGAGACGAGCGAGAAGGAAAAACATTTTACCAGGCAGCGCTGGCGGGCGGCCTCGGCAGGACGCGGCTTCTCGGCGAGCAAGGAAAGGCCAGGCGCACGCTTCGCGTTACCGCAGCCGTGTATTAGCAGCGGGCGGGCGCCGGGCGGGCCGGCCCCGCGGCGCCGTCACTGCCGGGCCTTGGCGGCGGCGGCCGCCATGCCGCCCAGCAGCGCCGCCACCGTGAAGCCCTGCGCCACGACGCGCGCGCGCATCAGCAGCTGCGAGCGCTGCACGTCGCCCTTCTTGAAGCTGACGAGCCCCCAGGCGAGCACGGCGGCGGTGCAGAGGCAGCCTGCGCGGGGCACGGCGTGAGCGCGGCCGCCCGCCCTGCCCCGCCGCCCCGCGCCGCCCCGCCGCCGCCGCTCACCCAGGGGCACCAGGGGGTTCTCGCGCGTCTTGCGCAGGAACTTCTCGCTGAAACTCTCATCGCGGAACACGGGCGGCAGCTCCGGCGGCAGCTCCGGCGGCCCCGTCTCCATGGCCACGAAGGTGACTCCGCGCGACCCTCGCCGGCCGCCGTAGCCGAGCACCGGAGCGCTCCCGCCGGTCCTCACTGCGCGGCGCGCTCGCTCCCGGCAGGCCGCGCGCGCGCCCCCTGCCCGCCCCGCCGCGGGGCACTCTGGGGGTTGTAGTCCCCATCGCGGGGCTCGCCGCGGGCGGCGCGGCGCGCGCGGACTGCGCTTCCCGTGGTGCCCCGCGGCGCCCCCCGCCGCGCTGCCCGCAGGACTACGTGTCCCATAGCGCCTCGCGGCGCCGCCCGCAGGACTACGCTTCCCGTGGTGCCCCGCGGCCGCGTGCGCGCGCGCAGCAGCCATGCCGAAGGCCAAGGGCAAGAGCCGGCGGCAGAAGTTCTCCTACAACGTCAACCGCAAGCGGCTCTACCGCAGCGCGCGCCGCCGCGCCAGGCCCCGCATCGAGTGGTGAGCGGCGGGCACGCGTGTCCGGGCCGCGGCCGGGCGGGGAGGACGCGCGGGGGTGGTCGCGGCGGCGCGGCCCGCGCTGACGCCTGTCCCCGCAGCGCGCACGTGCGCCATGCCTGGGACCCCGCCAAGTCGGTGGCGCAGAACCTGGCCGACATGGGCCTGGCCGAGGACCCCAACAAGGCCGTCCCCATCGCCAGGAAGGCGCTGCTGGTGAGTGGGGCCCGGGAGCGGCGGCGGGCGCCGTGCGGGGCCGGCGGCTCCGCGGTCCCGAGGGGCGCTGGGTGTAGAGATGGGCAGATACGTTACAGGAAAAGAACGGCTTTAGAGTCAGGTAAACGCAATCTCCCGGGGGGTTGCGGCTGGCACTGGGAGCGCTGCAGCCCCCTCTCTTTAGCTAGCAAGGAAAAGGAGCCCCTATAAAGCTGTGAGCGCGGCCTGCCCTCGCCCGTGGAGGAAGCAGCTGCCTAGAAATGGCCCTGTGAAATGCAGCTCTAGTGACGGAGACCAGAAGTGACCTGTTTGCTGTAGACACTTGTCCCTGTGCACACACTCCAGGCACAGAGGGGCTGTGCAGAGATTGCTCGTGATGGGCAGTGCTCTGTTGAACCATGCAGCTTTGCCTGTAGACTAGTTTAATAACACAAAACAAATCTCTGTTCAATCCTCTGAGATTCCCAAGTTGCAGGGCCGTTATGGACACAGCAGGGTTTCAGGAGCAGGGTGCAGGTGCCAGCCCTCCTCCCTGTGGACTTTCCTTTAATTGTCTTGTTTCTCAGTCAACGCAGGCAGCAGAGGGAGATGATGGAAGTGATGGACAAGAGAAAGGGAAGAAGACCGTGATAAAGCCCTACGTGTTGAATGGTTAGTGCTGCTTTATGGCCCTTCACGTGCACAGTCGTGGCGGGTCTGCTGCTGCGTCTCACTGTTGTCACTGTACTTGGAGCTCTGTTCCCTAGTCCCAGGGGATCCATTTGTTCCTCATTTTTGTCCTGCAGAACTGTCTATAGCTGTTGTGCTCTGCAAAGAAAGCTCCTTATTCTTGAATGCTCTTTCCTTGCTTTAGAGGATTTAAGACTCATGGGCTGGTGGAGCAGCAGCCTCCTGGTTTGGAGAGTTCCCAGCCGAGGCTGGAGTGGAGCCAGGAGCTGACACAGTCGTTCTGCCCTTCTAGCGTGCAGTGTCGCTCATGACTTTCCATCCTATTTTGCCTTAATCTTAAGGCTTTGTCTGCCACCCTAAGAGGGCTCTTATCGCTCCGAGACTTTCTTGTCACTCGTGTGACTCGTGGGTCTGTAGCACCTTGATTGTTTTAGTGGTGGCTGCATGGCTCCAAAGAGTTGCACGCTGAGCCATGAGAAGGTTTGTTCCTTTCTTGGAGTTCGAGTTGGGCAGGAGCAGCAGCACAGACGTAGGCACCTGCAGCACTGGCGAGAGGCTGTTCTCTCCTTCCTTCTCTTGTGCTGTCAGGCTGTTTAACAGTCCAGTGTGTGAGCTACGCTGCATGAAGCAGTTTCTCTTTCTCAAGCGCCATCAGGATCAATCTGTGGAGGCAGCTGGCATCCTTTGAGGTGCTGCTGGGTCCTGTTCATGCCTGCCAGCCTCATGGTGTCTTTGTCTTCTGCTAGAAATGGAATATGAGGCCAGCCTCCCTGAGAAGAAGTCAAACACGCTCTCACGAGACCTCATTGACTATGTGCGATACATGATACAGAATCACGGGGAGAACTACAAGGTAGGTGCTGGCTGCCCCAGAGCAAGGAGGACCTGGAGCTCCTCATTGTTGGCTTGTGCAGGGAGGGAAATGCTAAAGGATCTGTGTCCTGGAACCAGTTTTCTAGCCTGGCCTGGTTTTCTAAGGGGAGGCAGCGCTTTGAATCGTGGCCAGACACTTGTCTGACTCAGGTGCCAAATTGCAGCCAGCCTGGGTGGACCTGCCTGTTGAGAGTGGTTCTGATGACTGGGCTGGCTTGGGTGTTTGCTCATGTGGCCGCTCCTCTAAGTTACCCTCCTTCCTCTGTCACAGGAAATGGCCCGAGATGAGAAGAACTACTACCAGGATACTCCCAAGCAGATCAAGAGGAAGATCAACGTGTACAAGAACTTCTATCCTGAGGAGTACAAAGCTTTTATTGCATCGCTCAAGCAGGAAAAGATGGATGTGCAGTGACCAGGGAGTTCCTGTTCTCAGCTTTGCCTGCAATTGCAGGCCTGATGCTATCACTTTTTAAGGGGCGACGGTCACTCACAGGCTGTGAGTCCTGGGCCAGGACTCAGTGCCTGCAAGTCGAAGCCTTTGGGGATGGAAGAAGGACCTTCATGAGACAGGATGCCATTATGGCCAGGCTTGAGTGACTTGTGGCTGAGGCTTTTGGTCTTGGGGCTGAGTGTGCTGTGCCGCTCCCTGCTTCTCTTACCTTGTTATAATAAATGGCTTTTTCATACTGGTGTGAATATGTCTGGCTCGAGGACTTCCATTCCTGCTCGTGCATGGAGCAGTCCCTGCTTCGAAGAGTTCTTTGTGCCGACCTGCAGGCTGTAGGTGCTGGGCCCGCGTGTCACTGAGGATCCTCTGCAGCTGTGCGTTTGGGGTGCCTGGAGGGATGGGGGCAAAGCCCGCGGCTTTCCCTGCAAGTAGCAGAGCTAAGAGCTGTTTCCCCCAGGAGGGACCTCCCTCCTGCAGCTGGGCGCTGCCTTCCCTTCCAAGGAGAGGGAGGACAAAGCAGGGTGATTTATCTCTTTTATTGCAAGAGAGTACAAAAGCTTCACAGACCAGCCAGCACATGCCCCTTCTTCTTGATGTGTTCTCCAGCTCCCCCTGTTTTTCAGGACCCAGTGTACTCTGACCTAACCAACACATCTCCCCAGGCTGCCAGGTGTGCAGTGCCAGATCCTGCCTCCTTCCCCAGGGCACTGGAGAGGGAAGGAGACCATAAGGTGGGCGGATTCCTGCTCAGTGAGATTCCTCCGGAGTGCCCTGGCTCTCGGCCCTGCTCCGGGTCCCCCCTTCCTGCTGCCCCCTTCCTGCTTTTAAGTACAAAGTCCGGGGAGGTGCTGGGGATTGGGCCTTGCACCCGCAGCGAGCGGCAGCCTGAGCTGGTTCTTCCTGCTGGGGCCTGGCGCTGGCCCGGCGGGCTGGGAAGCGGTGACACGCGCCTCTGTAAGCGGTTACTCAGCGTGTTGCTCAGGAAGGAGTGTCCATGTAGCCTTTATCAGGTCGGGAAAGCAGCCAGGAGAGCCGCTCGGTTGGGTCGGCTGCCCTGATGGCTGAGAGAGCTGCGGGGCAGCGTCCTTCCCCGGAGCGGGATAAAACAGACCAGCGGTTCCCGCTGCCTGCGCCATGCGCTGCAGGGCATCGTCCCCTGCCGTCCCGCGGGGGGACATGGCTGCATGGGCCTGCTGGCAGGTACCGCAACACCGGGACACGGCTGCAGCAGGGCTCTGTCCCAGGGCATCGCCAGGGGCTGCCCAGGCACCTGGAGCTGTCCCCGTGGCTGAGGGAACTGCCTCCCTCCGCAAAACTTCCTCGTGACACTGCCGTCTGGCTCGGCGCGCTCACCATCGCCCTGCCCTGTGCTGGCACTTGAGGGGGCTGCTTCCAATGCTCAGCCCCACTCCTTTAAAACCTTACTCAGCTGCTGTGAAGGCACGAGGCTCTGCCCTGTGCTGAACCCTGCCTGCCAACCTGGAGGTAAAATCTGTGCTTGTGCCTCCATCCCAAGGAGACTCTGCTCTCAGCGGGGCGAGGTGGTTGCGCTCTCCCTTTGGCAGAGACCAGAGCCTGCTGCTCTTGTTCCCTGAGGGCAACCTGCACCTCAGCTGTACCCCACGTCTCTCAGGGTGCAGCGAACACATTACCAGGCCAGGAGGCTGCTAACAGCGCGACACAGCCCCCGGCTGCTCCCGTCCCGCTGTCTCTGTCCTGCCACCGTCCTCTTGGAAAGGGAAGCTCTTCTGGGGTCGGAGTGGGCACCCCGAGCACTCAGGGCTGGGAGAGCAGGGTGACCAGCAGGCTCCTGAGGTGCAGGACGCTGGTGGCAGTGCTGAGGCTGGCCCAGGTCGCGCTGGTGGGCAGGAGGAAGAAGTCCCGCTGGCCGCCGAGCGTGTGCAGGGCCAGCTCGTCGCGCAGCTCCTCCGCGCTCAGGGCATCGCTCTTGTCCTGCAGCAACAGGGGACAGGACTTGGTTCAGGAGAGCCTTGGACGTCCTGCTGACCCGTGACCATTCTTGCAGGCTGTGACCAGCACGGTGACCAGGACATCCTGCCCAACAGGAACCCCGTCCTGCTCGTGCAGTCCTAGCAGAGCCCGTGCCAGGCAGGGCCTCTTTCCTCTCGCATTTTGAATCACTTCAGCGCAAAATAATAGGAAGCAGCGGCAGGCACGCGCTTGGCCGCCTGCCTGGAAAATGTATTTCCCCTGTGGGTCTTTGCGCACTGCTGCGTGCCGGGGTGCTTTCCCAAAACTCATTAGCTGATGCAAGAGGAGCGGCTCCCACTGCTAACGGCAGCCTTACCTTGGGATAAAGAAGACAAGCCCTGATAACGTGGATTTTGCCAGAGATGATGGAGATTGGGTGTCAGGCTTTGCCCTCGGGACCCACGAAGGGACGGTTCCCCTGCAGTCAGAGCGGGTGGGAGCAGGGGGACCGTCGCGGGGGGCAGACACCCACCTGCTTGTTGGCCAGCACGACCAGGGGCAGCCGCGGCTCCTCGGCCAGCAGCGCGTGAAGCTCCCGGCGCGCCGTGACCAGGCGCGACCTGTCCACCGAGTCCACCACGAACACCAGCACGTGGGCCTGGCTCAGGTAGTGCGGCCAGTAGGAGCGCAGGTTCTGGTTGCCACCCACTGTGGGGAGAGAGGCTGGCTCAAGCGCCCAGGGAAAATGGGGAGCCGAGGGCTCCAGCGGGGCTCCCCTTTATGGGGCTTGCAGGAACAGGGTAAATGTTCTGGGGGGCAGAGGGAGGGCCAGGCCAGCCGTACCCTCCAGCAGCTCCATCTCCAGCCCCTCCGTGCACAGACGGGCCGATTTGAAGCCCTGCGTGGGCGCCATGGTCTCCTTGGCCGTCCTGCTGCAGATGTAGTGCAGGACGCTGCTCTTCCCTGCTCCGTCCAGCCCCAGCACCAGCACCTGCCTCCAGTCCAGCTGCAGCACAGGACAGAGCGCAGCTGGGCAGGGCAGCCCCACATTCCGGAGCTCCCAGCCCCATACTAGGGCAGCAGGAGGTTCAGGACCCAGCCTGCAGCCATGGGTCCTGCCAGCCCCCAGAGGTATCCCACCCTGCACCCCTTTTGCCAGACTAATGGGATCCCAGGGCTTTCCAAACCCCGGGCTCTCTTCCTCCCCTGGACAGGCTTGGGGAGGATTCTGGCAGGATCCCAGGGATAGCGACACCCTGCGCCCTTTTCTCCACCTCAGGAGCTCCAGGGGCGATTCCCCCTCCCCTATATGACCGGGTACAAAAGGGTCCTGGGGAGGATCCAGGGGAAGATCCCAGGAGGATCCAGACCCTCAGCCCCTTCCCTGGGCCCATGGGCTCTAGGGGCATCCTGGCGATCCCGGCTCCGTGCTTCCTTCCCGGTTGGATGGGCTTGGAAGGGGATCCGGGTGCTGATCTCCACCCTGCCCCTATCCCGGCCGCCTGTGCTCCGGGAGGTATCCTGGTGCGGGTCGGGGATCCCGGGGGGGACGAAGGCCCTGCCCCCCACGACCCCGCGACGGGAGCTCCACTCCGCGCCCGTCCAGCTTCTCGGTGGCCTCGGGGAAAGGGCCCCCCGGGGGCCGCCCCGCCGCTCTTACCGCGCCGTCGGGGGGCTCCCGGCTCTGCTGCTCGCGCAGCTCGCGCAGCTCCCGCTCCCACCAGCCGTCCCAGCCGGCGCAGGTGCCGCCGCGGTGGAAATAGACCTTCCAGGCGATGCAGAGCAGCGAGCCCAGGGCGGCCACGGCGGCGCCCAGCGCCAGCGCCAGGTGCCGGAAGGCACCGGCCGGCGCCATGTGCCCCCGGCGCCGCT
>NW_020455754.1:5325150-5340204 GCF_003342845.1 Nothoprocta perdicaria
CGCCATGAGCGCGCGGCGGCCGGACGCGCCCGGTAAGGCCTCCCCCGAGCGGCGGGCGGGCGGCGGGCGGCCCGGCGCTCAGCGCTGCCCCCTCTCTCCGCAGCGCTGGCGGGCAGGATGTCGCTGCCGCTCGGCGTGCCCCGCCGGGCCTTCAGCTACGACGACGCCTTGGAGGACACGGCGCCCATGACGCCGCCGCCCGCCGACCTGGGCGCCAACGTGCTCTGGAGGCAGCCCGTGATCCCCGAGCGCAAGTACCAGGAGCTGGCGAAGGTAGAGGCGGGCGGAGCCGCTGCCGGGGCCGAGGGGCCGCGAGCGCGCGGCCCGAACCGCGCGGGGCCGCTGCCGGCCGCCCCGGCCGCCCCCCGCCTCTTGGCTCCCCACGGCGGAAGGGAAGCGGGGTCTTTACCGGAGGTTAAATAAACGTGCATCATTTTGGGGTTAAACACGGCCTTTCGGCTCGTTCTGGTGTCCTGGGCTTTCCTGCACGAAAGGATGCCCAGCTTGGGGCTTTGGCACCCGAAGGGAGCCATCCCCCGTGGGGACACCCTCTTGGGGCTGTGCTTTGCTTTAGGGATCTCGTTTGCTAGCAGGCTGCTCTTTGCTACCAGGGTCTCACGATCAATGGCACAGCCGAGTACATTAGATGCATTAGAGTACATTAGATGCATTGAATGCTCTCCCCGTAACAACCTGGAAATGCAAGAAATGAAATCATTTGAAATCAATGAAATCAAATCTAAACTGCAGCCTGTACGCCACGTGATTCTGTCATATTGTAGATATTTGTGGTTCTGAGCAGTGTTTCTGACCTTGAAGGCCAGTTTTGGCTCCGAGAGCGGAAACGGGAATGTTCTAGTTGCTTTCCTGTTGACCTTTTCATACTTGGGCTAGTAAACTGTTGGCTCTGAGCCCAGTGTAATTTCAAATATTAAAAGAAAGTTAATTGTTAATTGCTAAACTAAGCAGGTTGCATCTCTGAATGTTCCCGGGCCATAACTGGAACTGCACAGGAATGATTCCTTGGGGTGCCAGCTGGCTGCACCTTGCTCCTGTATCTCGCTGGGTAGTTCAAGATGTGGCCTTTGAGGTCCCTTCTCATGTTAAACTGTGCCCTGCCTCCTCTGTGCAGATCGAGGAGGGCGACGCTCGCACCCCCGCGCCGGTCCTCACGCCTTCATCTTCCACTGAAAGCATCAACAAGGTCCCCGTGGTGAAGGCCAAGGCCACCCACGTCATCATGAGCTCTCTCTTCACAAGTAAGCACTCCTGTTCCTGTATCGTGTGGTCCCCAGCGGCACATGGGCATGGAAGTCTATTCCACTTGGGTCGTGCCGTGGGCGACCATCAGAGGCCCTGGGCAGGTTGAGTTTAAACTCACTCTGCCCTTGAACTATGGAAGTTGTTTGGAGGGTGTTGTTTGGAGGAAGCCAGGTAGAAAGCCTCGCTTGCTGCCCCTGTGTCCTCCTATGCTGGGTTTGGATGGGAGGGAGGAGAGCAGTGGCTGTTACCTGCTGACAGGACCTTGCAGCCCAGACTACCTTTTAGCTGAAGCGCAGGGGCTGGTGCTGCTGCTCCTGACGTACATTTGCTTATTATCTTGCTGTTACAGACTGATAAGCAAGGCTCTAAATTAAACCAAAGTGATGTGGAGAGCTGGCATATTTAGCTAATGGAGCACTTGCTGCCATTTATGTTAGTTAATAGCAGCAGCTGTCTTAGTAACACTTGCTTTTAAAGCAGCTCATATAAATAATGAGGCTTTAAAATTAAATTGGGTCAGTTATGTGGGCGGAGAGCACCTGCCCGTATGCAGCAGAAGAGGCTCACGTGTTACTCTGTCCCTCTTTTAACAGCTGGAATCTGAAGCTTTGTGTTTTTTTTTTTTTTTTTCTTTTGACTGTGAGGTTTTAGGAGAGCATTTTGGAACAGCTTTGAGCTTGCACTTCTTTGACTCGAAGATAACCAATGTTACCTGCAAATAGTATATAGAAATACAAAGCTGCTGGAAATCTGCTTTTGTTCCAGCCTAATGTAGTATTATAATCTAGTAAAAAACATGATGGCCTAGAAGGTTCTTGTGCAGTAGGAAGTCAAGAGTCACAACCTACATGTTCCAGGAAAAACTTCAGGCGGTTTTGAAATACATAGGCAAAGGTGAAGTGTAAGAACCTTATGTCTGTGATGCTTGCAGAGATGTTGCATTATGTGTAGCTTCAGCTTGGGAAGTGCTATTATTATCTATTACAAAAGGAGACATTAAGCTTTCTCAGTAACTTTTTTTTTTGTGCTCTCTGTCCTGTTAATTTTGCCCTTGGCTTAGCTAGGAAGTGAACGTCCTATGCTGATAGAAGGTCGCTTTAAAATATCCAGTTTATTGGGAGTCTCTGAGATTTAGAGAAGGTTTAGTCAAGAGTGATGCAGCTTCCTGGGCCAGATGGGTTTAATTACAGGTGATGCATTTGTGATACAGGCTGTGGTTTGGGAGCAATGATTGCTCCTCTGACTCAGCTCCATGACTCAGGATACTTTTCAAGTCAAAATAGCTCCGTAGTTTCATCTTGCTTTCTCTGTCAACTCATCACAATGTGTAGGTACAAATGCTGAAAACTGGCAGGGTGTCTTGCTTGGCTGCCCGAGCTGCCCGTGTGCTTGCTGTGACCGCATGTGGCAGCGTGGCCGTGTGAACATGTGCTCTTGTTCCTATTCCAGAGCAGACTCAGGAGAGCATTCAGCGCTTCGAGCAGCAGGCAGGACTAAGAGATGCTGGCTACACTCCCCACAAAGGCCTCACTACAGAGGAGACGAAGTATCATCGAGTGGCCGAGGCTGTCCATGTAAGACAAACCCCTCGAGTTTGGCATTTGTGTGTTTGCAGGCTGTGTCCTGGCCTCTCACGTGATGGAGCTTTCTGATCTTGTTGCCAGGGCTGTCCTTAACTCGCCTGCTCTGTTTGCTTTCAGCTTTTTTGTTAAGAGGATTGCCGATTTTATGCTAAAATTAGTACTGGCATTTACAGCATTGCTCCTGAGTACTAGTGCTAGTCTTGAGTATTTGACAACCAGCAGCAAAGTAGAATGGTAGCACTTGTCAACTATGCATTTCCAGTGTGAAAGCTAGAAAATGAACTTGGGCTCTAACTGCAGATGAAGACTTGAAGGTCTTAAATCGATGCATTTTTGATGAACTCACAGTAATGTTGTAGTTAGTTTATTAATATTGAATCCTCTGAGTGTACCCTTGCAAGGGCAAAGTTACAATAACAGTGTTGTCACTGAATTTCATTAGTGTGGCTTGGATAGCTACAGGAAACAGTGCGAGAAAGTGCCTGTTTACTCCCTGTTTGAATTGTAACTGCCCTTCAAGTGACTTCTTCAAGGTCCAGCTTGTACCGTATGAACGACTGTAATGGTCTGTTACGCACATGCAGTTCCTGTGTTTTTTTTTTCTTTTTTTATTTTTTTTTTAATGGCAAGGCATATCCTTAAAATGCAGTTAATCTGAAGGAGTTTTAGAGCAATGTTTTCATCTTGTCATCCGTGGATCACTTCTCAGGGCCCAGTAGGTGTTTATACTTCTTATACCAAATCTGTATGCAGTGTCTTGTAACATTGGGTTTAAGCTTTAGGTGAAATAAGACTTAAATCATCTATTACTTATGATTTTAAGACTTACATCATCTATTACTTATGAGTATCCAGTTTTGACATAACTGTCTATTTGTTCTTTACACCTCATATTAAAGTCCTGTTGCCTCTGTGTTTCTCTTGCTCCTTGTAACAGAAGTTAAAAATGCAGAGTGGAGAGACGACGAAAGAAGAGAAGCAGACGTCGTCTGCCCAGTCCACTCCGAGCAGCACTCCCCACTCCTCTCCCAAGCATAAAAACAGGTACTCCGGTGCCTGGCAGGCCTTGGTTGGTTTCCTGCAGGATGAGGTGGGAGTTACTCAGATAACCCTCTTCCCAAGGGGGATTGGGGGGTGGAATTACGGGTTTGTTGTCAATCCATGCTTGGATGGAATTGATCCTGTTGAAAGTTGAACCTCAGTATAGCTTCATTCTGGGTGCCAACAAGCTTATTAAAAGATCATTTAAATTGCCTCTAATAGCTTCAGGGAATTTGTCACAATGGGACTATCTGAAATATTTACTCTTTTTGTGTTTCATGCATCTTAATGATTTTTTCCCTAGGGGCTGGTTTAGTCATGGAGCCTCTGCTTCTATCACTGGCCCAGATTTTGTTGCCGTGGAAGCTGGTGGGGACAGATTGGCATCTGAAAAATGGAGCTTTTTTGGACCCAAAGCTATCCAGAAATCGACCAATGATCCAGGTATGTCGTCTAAGAGCTCTTAAACTGTAAGAGTTAGTGGAGAACTGCCAAGTGACAGCTCAGTAGCTACTTCTGGAGAGTTACTTTCAACTTCCCTTGTAATTTTCTAGGACTACTGTGTGTCCATGTGCCGTTTATACCATTTCTGTACCTAAAGGTAAAGCTGCTTTAAAAAAAACTAATCAGCTGAGAGTTTGAAAGTGTCAATCACTTGCATTGAGCTGCAGTGAAGATCAGGGTGTGAAGCCTGTTGCTCAGCTGCTGTCTTTGTCTTGTGAAATCTAATCTGGAAGTGTTAGTTCCAAATGTGGAACAGACTTTAAGTAACATAAGGTTGCTGGGACTTGCATAGGTTTTTCTGCAGTTCTGAGTGCCCAGCATTTATGGCAGTGGAGAGGAGCTTGGCTGATTTCCCCAGCTCTTACTTGTATTTTTTTTCCCCCTCCATCAGGAGGATTTACCATCCAATCCTATAAGGGTGCCCAGAAACCATCTCCAATGGAACTGATGCGTGCCCAGGCTACTAGAATGCCAGAAGATCCAGTGACCTTCAAGCCACCCAAAATGGACATTCCAGTCGTAGAAGGGAGGAAACAGTCTCCACGGTCCCATAATATCCGACCTCGGGATCTCAATGTTCTCACTCCAACAGGCTTCTGAGAGGAGTGCTCCTGATGTCCTTAGTGGATCAGGGGGCGTCTTAGGCTTTACTTCCCTGTCTCATTGTGCTGCAGTAAAATAGGAAAGTTTCTTCCAGCTCTTCATCTCAGCAAAGGAGACAGCTCTCACTGTTCCTCTAAAGCCAACCCTGAATCAGTCTTTAAGAAACTCCTGTGCTACTACTAACCAAGCAAACCATCCTGTCTGCTGTATCTGCACTGGTTCTGTGTGCCAGGCTGCGCGGGCAGACGTGCTTCCCAGTACAGAACACTACACTCGAACCTTGAACCGTGTTTTGTGGGAAAGGACAAGCTTGTGGTGTGCGAGTAGACTGGCTTCTCTACTTGTTATCTAATTATCTTGTCCTACTCAGTGTTGAAATATCCTCAGGAGGACCATTGTTCTGACTGGTACACACAAGCACCAGCAGAAAACGAGGCAAACAAGCCAGGAATAAAATGGACCATTAACAGATTGAAAGAACTTAATGCGGGAATGTGGTACGACAACTATAGGATGGACTCCTCTTGTTTGTTTTCCAGTGTCACTTTATGATATTTCACACCCTGTGCTTATTTATTTCTTCTTTGATTTTTTTTAAAGGAAAAGCAAGGCAGTGATCACTATTAGGAAGTCAAGGAGCAGAACCAAGGCAGTAGCAGGGAAGAACAAAGGTGTCTGTAACTCTTAATATTCCCCCCAAAGTCAGTGGGAATGACTGGAGTCGGATTGGTCTCAACTGAGTAACCTTCTCTTTCCTTTCTAGATTAATGTGAAACAAGAGTCTCCTGCCTCCCTTAGCAGCAGTTTTGGTGCTCTGGATGCTTCTTGGTTGTTTCTTAGCATCTTGTAGGAATCATGTGTAGAATTGTGTTAGACAGGGGCACTTCTCAAATAGGGTCTTTTGTTTCATCAGTGTTAGATGCACTTTGCCGGCCTGGGGCAGGCTTGAGGGGCGGATTAAGGTTAAATTCTTACATGTTATATTGTCAGAGCTATATATTTTTAATATTACTTTTTGACTTAACCTTGCAATCAGTTGTTGGGACGGTTACTGCCTGCTATTCCTTTCCTGAAAATTGGGAAAGAAAGACAAGTCAAGTCTTTCAATTCAAGTCAGCTTGTCTGTGTACCATCTAATCCCTTGAGCAATGGCAGGAGGGATGGGAATAATCTCTGTCTGTGGCAAGCAGGTCTCCTGTTTCCTGATCCCCTTACTGCTCTGCTCCCTCAGGCCGCTGCAGGTTTCTCTAGCAGTGAGGGGGGAGTCTTGCATCTGCCATCAGAGGCTCTTAAGTCACACGCGTGTTAGAGAGAGGTAGCTCAAGTGCTGGTAACCACCGTGCTCTGGGGTTGCTGCCTGCTCAAAATGAGCATTCCTGCTTGGGGCGACTGGCCAAGGTACGTGCCTAGTTGGTGTCCCCCTCTGAAGGAGTCTGTTCTGTGGCTCTGCTTCATCTCCAGCTTCAATGGCAATGCCAGCGGCACGTTGTGCTGAAACTCTCCTGCACAGCCACGCAGTTGTCATTGTCACTGTCACTAATCATTTACACCTTTGCAATCAGAGAATCTCTGGTTTGACCATAATTTATTTATAGTCTGTATTCATGTCTGTGTCCAGTTCTGTTTGTTACAAGAAAATAAAATTCTTGTGATTGGGGATTTGTAGTGTTTGTCGGGGCTGGTAAAGCGGCTGTGGAGGCAGCACGAGGCTATTGACTCCCTCCCAGGCCTCTCGCTGCTGGTGCGTGGGGTTAAAGTTCCACTTAACAAGGAAGAGGGATCATTTGAACAGAGCTCTAAACAGAGCTGGCACCAAGAGAGACGAGTCTCAGCAAATACAAAAATAATTTATTTTTTAAAAGTGTACAAAGTGCCTTGTAGAACTGTAGGACAAGAGTTGAGTTTGAAAGGATGGTCTGAGATTGGGCAAATGAAAGTGGGGTTTTTTTGTTTGTTTGTTTTCATACAAATGCATAAACAAAACTGCGTGATGGATGACACTTGAGGTTGCAGCAGAAAACTGAGGGTTTTGACTGCATAGCTTGTAAAAGAGCCCCCTGTCCCAGTGCTTGTCTGCATCACGTGGCAGTGACGATGAGGAGTAACTCCTGGAGCATCTGCACTTTCTCCTTGATCTGCAAGGGGAAGGGCTCCTCCCCCAAGACCTGCTGCAAGCGGCTGAGGAAGTTCTCCATGTTCAGGTGAATGTCCAGCTGGGTGATGTGATCGTCATCCTGGAGCTTGGGCTTGGCTTTCTTAATTATTAAGTCCATCCGCTCGCTGAGCGCACTCCGTAAGTGCCCTGCAAGAGAAAACATGGGTGGTAAGAGGCAATGGGCAAAAGGCAGTGTGTGTGTGACCTGTTCAGGGACAGGCAGCAGCGTGTCCCAGGCAGTGCTGCCCTGCGGTGAAAAGCAGGCAGGGACAATGTGCAGGTCCTTTGCTAGGTAGGCTCCACTTCCCTACAAGAGTAGGGAGGTGGAAGAAGGAGCTGTCACCTCCTGGAGCTCAGTGTGGCACATACAGAGGCCAAGAGATGGGGAGGGGGCTGTAATGTGGTTTCCCTCTATGCTTATGGCAGACTGGACAACTGTCTAGCTGGAGAGGAGTCCCTAAAGAGCTTCTCAACTAGCGTGATCTTCTGAGGGCTTTGGAGAGCAAGGGAGGAATGGGACAGTGCCCATGTTCGTGGGTTCCTCTGAAGTCCTCCATGAGAACCTTATCCTGGGCTCAAGCAGCTGAGGGTAGGAGGAGACTTAATCAATTTTCAGTAAGACTGAATTTTAGGGACTACCTGTTGACCCCCCCCAGTTCTCCTGGGGGTCAGAAATACTGCTTCTTCCAAGACTGTTATGGGTGATGCTCCCTTCCCAGTCAGTTGCTCCCTGGCTTCACAACCCCTTTGCCTTCTGTTTTTCCTCTTAAACAAGCCCTATTCCACTCATTCTTTGTGCAGCTTGGAAACAGCTGGTGCAAAATGCCCACTCGCCTGCTTCCCAAGGCTGTGATTGATCCTTTAGGAAGTAGGGATGTCCTTAAGGACTAAGCTTGGCAAAACAGGCTGTGCTCTCTTCTTGATGTAGCTCTGTGATATCGTTCCTTAACCCTGGCTGCTGGGAATAGTTAAGAGCAAAGACAGGGCTATATCACCTTCCCAAGAGTCGGGGGCTGTGAGGTAATTCAAATGCAGAGAATGTTTTGGGCTGTCCTGCTGCAGCCTCCTGATTAGATAGCGTGCGTTAAGGTCAGAACAGGCTGCTTACCCAATACAACGTTTTGATAACTCAGCAGCAGCAGCGTCAAGTATTGCAGCATTTCATCCCATCGTTCACATACTGCTCCTTCCTCCTATGAGAGGAGGGAGTGTTTGGTTATTACAAGTAGTTTTCTTAGGAGAAAAGCAAAACAAGAAGAAAAAAGCACAAGGGAGAGGATGGATTAGATACCTGGTATTGGAGGAGCACAGAGTGGCTCAGGAAATAAAGGATCTTGGCCAAAGACAAGGGCATGTTTGTGGGCACTTCACAGCTGTGCTGGAACATGAGCTCCAGCACTTTGCAGCGCAGGAGCTGGCTGTCCATGGTGTTCAAGAAGGCTTCCCTGGAAGACACAAGGATTTACTGTAGAGACAGCGCAACCTCACCAGGGACAGCTTCTCCCACATGTTCCTTGTGTCCTGCTCGTGCTGCTCCTGCACTGGTGAGGGGTGGCTGCAGGGGGCTGCCCAGCAGCGTCGGGGAAGCAAAGCCACCTGATACGATACAATGATCTTGGTTATAGAGCTTGGCCACACATGTGTTGATGTCTTTAGGTCTGGCCTGTGGCAGCTCGAGGTCGGGACGGTCTATGAAACAAGCCTGGCTGCCTTGCCCAACAGCAGGACCCATTCCTGCTGACTCATGGGAAGCAGAGCCAAGCAAGTGTGAAGTGGGCTCAGATGCCAACTGGATCGAGCAGATCTGTCCTGGAATGAGCAACAGTTTGGTTAGATTCGGTTTTGCTCGATTAGGCAGATCCCAGTGTGTGTTCAGAGGGAGTTGTGCTAAAGGATCCGAGCGAGCTCTCTGCTGAGGGGCTGCCTGCTAGGTTGGCAAGCGTGGGCTTCAAATGCCTGTGATCTAGTGATCTAATGGCTACACTAGAGCTAGTCATGGTCTGGTGCCTTGGCGTCAGATACCACGTTTCTTACAGAAAAAAAAAAAAAAAAAAAAAGAAAAAGCCCAAAGCGGGTCAAGGCAATGCTGTAGGAACTGCATCACACTGCTGATGAGCTGCTAGATGGCCCTGGGAATCAGTGGTGTGTTTACTGGCAAGTGACTGTGCTGATACGGAGCACTGCTTTTTAAAACTCTTTGCAGTTGTAAAGTCCTTCAGCTTTAGCAGGTGGGGGAATCAACAGTTCTCAGCAAGGCACCAGCTCTGGAGGTGCATTAAATTACCAGTGTTACATCCCTGTGGGATCTTTCTGTCCAACAGCCATACTCTCAGTGGCGGGGTCATAAATGAGTCTTTCTATCCCTCTAGTATTTTTGTGCCTCCAGATTTGGGTGTCAACGAGGAATAAGTTTTTCCCACGAAGGCATATACTGCCTTGCAGTTGCTTGTCTTACCTTTGGCTCCTCAGAGGAATATTCAGTATATAAGGGAAAATCACATCTGCAATTTTACAGGAGCTGCAGTTGGGAGATCTGTCCACCTCCACGGCAATGGACAGCATCCGCTGGAGCAGCAGCATCACCCTAGGCGAGACGGACAGTGCTGGGAGCCACGAGCCCTTGGCTCGCAAGCAAAGCAGAGCGGGTGGCACCGTGTTCAGATGGGTGCCTCGCAGGGAGGGACGAAGGGGGAGCTCGCAGGTTAGATTGGTTAGGTCTCTAAAAAGCCCCCCTGTGTTTCTTACTGATGTTTAAATCTGATGCTCTTAAAGGTAATTCTCAGATGGGCCCCAAGCAGGTCCCTGTGGTGTTGATGGGTCTCCAGGGGCAGCCTGGGCTGTCCCTGGTGTGGCTGAGGGCTCTGGCTGCACAGTGTGTGTAAGAGGAGCAAGGTCACTGCACCAGCTTCCTGACAGCTGAGCAGATCTCTCATTCACCAAATCTGTCCCAGAGGAAAACTGCAGCTGCCTTCAGGCAGCTAAACAGGCACAAGTGATCGGAAAGCCTGGCATCTCCCTGCCTTGGGCCCCATGGGTTAAGAGGAGGAGCCAGGACTCCAGGGCTTACTTCTGGGAGAAGAAGGCTGGCGGAGCCACCTCTGCCTCTTCGGCGCAGTCTGGCCAAGCTGCAGACAAGCTGCATTCAGCCTTGCCTTCTGCTGAGGAGTTGGTCGTTCCTCGCGGCTGCTCCTGGGGCTGGCAGAACCCGACTCCCGTCACCGCTGCCACCAGCCATTCAACCACGTCCCTGGGGGAGAAGCAGCAAAGTCAGTGGAGACGCCTGGCTGCGCCGCTGCCGAGCTCCAGGAAAGACATTCCGAATGCAGGAGGAGCCCCGCACATTCGCACAGGCTGCGGAGTAGCCTTATTGAGCAGCCCAAGGTTTACAGGCTCCTCGTCAACAGGAGTGGCTTCTCAGTCCAGAACTGAGCAATGTAAATCTGATCTAATTCCTGGGAAAACGCCTGCCCAGCTGTGGCTGGATTTTTTTTTTTTTTTTTTTGCATCATCTCTAATGGTTTGCCGTCATAACCCCCTCCTGTTCTTTACACTTGTGCCCCCCCCCCCTTTTTCTTTTTCCCCTGTCTCCCATGCTTGTTTCCTGGAAAGTCAGAACTAAAATCCTGACACAGATTCCCTGAGCCTCTCGGCATCTGTTGGGAAGATGCAGGGGAGTTGGAGGTGTCCTTACTTGACATTGCTGAAGCACATGTCACAGGAAAGCACTTTCTTGGCAATCGACTTCTGCAGGAGGTGCAGCCTCAGGTTCTGCTGCAAATCATCCTCCAGGGTCTGCACCACATACTCCAGGAATAGGAGTCGGCCAGGAGGTTTCTCCTGAGGGGAAACACAGACAGTGTGAGCCTGATACAGCAGGAGGGCTGCAGAGAAGCAGGGAACGTGGCTGTCTGGGGAATGGGCTGATTTATGTGAGCGAAGGATAACCTGTCTGCTTTCCAGGAGGGGCTGTGTGAACCAGGGTCTTGGCTGGACATGCTACACCGCTGCACTAAGGCTGCTGCCCATGCAAATCCCTCTAGTCGCAGTGTCACCTTCAGAGCAGGCGACCTGCCTACAGCTATGCAGCTGCTCATGAAGCACCATGGATAAAACTGGGAGACACTCGTGGCACAGGCTGCCATCAGCGACTGCAGTAAATGCTGCAGTAAAGGACCGGCCCAGGCAGTAAATGACCAGCATTAAGTGATCAGCCCATTGAGGAAATGACCAGCCCGTTCTGCTGCAGAGCAGGGGCGCGAGGGGACCTGGAGTGACACCCGGCCCTGACAGCTGTGTTCTGGGTGGTGCTTGATGGTGACACGTGCAGGCAGAAGTGCAAGTACCTCGTCTTCCATGGTGTATTTCAGCAGCGTCCAGTCCCATCCCACTGTGCCGGTGCTGGCTGGATGGAGCCTGCAAGGACACGCTGCCCGTTCATGCTGATCTGCCCTGGGGCAGCAGAGCCCCTGCCCAGCCCTCCCGGCGCCCGTAGCACCATCTCCTCTCCGGCCTGGCCCTCTCCCTGTCTCCTGCCCCATCCACAGCTGTTCTTTGGAATTGCCTGACTGGAAGCTGCAGAGAAAGCAGCAGCCCCGCTGGGCCTGTGGCCTCGGGAAACACTGTGCCCCGTGGCAGGACTCTAGGTGAACTGCCCCTGCCTCCTCCAGCCCACGGGGCCTGCTGCATTTCTGCCACATCGCTGTGCTGAAGAACCACATCTGCTCTCAGGAGCAGAGCAAAGGCTCCTCTGTTCCAGAGCACTCCCTGGAGTCTTGGACGCTCCCCGAGCTCTGCTGGTTTGCTGTGAAATGATTTAAACGCTCCTGAAATAGCTAGAGCTGCAGTCCCTGTTGTCTCAGCACCCCCCGCCTCTCACCCTCATCCTTCCTCCTTATGGGACTTTTGAGGCTCCTCTCTGGGCCAGTCTGAGCCCTGACCCCCACTGCATTCCCCAGCCAGCCTGCGGCTGTGATCATCTCTGTGAACAGAAGGCAGGGGGCAGAAGAAGGATCATCCTGGATTATAGGGGAAATTGTTTCCTATTCTGCGGCTAAAGAATGCAGAGAATGACCTTTACATTGGGCAGACCCCAGGGAACATCTACCCAAACCCAGGGCACCACAGCAGAGGGAAGACATACATTTGGATTTTCATGAGCAGCATGTAGGTGTCCTTGAGGATCTCCCCGCGGTGGGAGTTGAGCAGGATCCCTCTGACCAGGTAGGACACAATGTCTTTAGAAGGGCAGTGCTTGCAGGAGACGAACTCACTCAGGAAATGCAAGGTGCCCTCGAGGAAGTTCTCCTCGATGGTGGTGTGCACCATGCTCATCTTGCTGCTGGGGATGGGCTCGGGTTTCTGCTGCGTGCAAGGCAAGGCGGCGTGTGAGAGGCGGCTCTGCCAGTGCGGGGAGCCCCCGTATCAGCCCCACGCTGCCCTGCGTGACCCCGCGTGGCTCATGTGAATCACGACTCGGGACCCACAACTTACCGGTAAGGAAACCGCACTAACCAGAGACCCCAAGAGCTCCATAAGGCTTGTCCTGAACGAGGAGCAGAGCAGGGGCTGCCCCTGCCTCCTCCTCTACCTCTCACCGCGACCGTCCCCGAGCAGACTCTGGCTGGGCCTGGCAGCGGCTGCTCTGAACCTCGTTTACCTGCGTTTCCCTGTTGGGCGTTAGGTCTTGGAAGAAGAGGTGATGCACTCCAGTCCTCCTGAAGTACTGCAGTTTGTTCAGCCAGGCCTTGCTGTCCGGCCTGGTCCTGGCTGGGGCCTTTTGCTGCGCTGCTGCTTGTGACAGCACGTCACTTGCTTCCAGCACAGGCATTTCGGCTCGAACTGGGGATGTCGGGATGCTGGCTGGAGCGGGGCTCAGGTTTGGCGGGAGCTCCCTTTCCTGGCAAATGGAGAGAGTCTCTTCCTCTACTGGGGAGCTGGAGGCTCTCCAGCTGCTGTCCAGGCTAGGGGGGGACAGGGAGAGCTGGTCCGAGTCCAGCTGCATGCTGGCCAGGGAGCCCAAGTCACTGTTAAAAGTGGTGGTGCTGCAGTTCTGCCCATGGCTGCACGAGGAGCCTTCGCAGCTGCAGGTGGGGGAGCCGCCGCCGCTCCCGGTGCTTCCCGCTGCGTCCAGCGTGGAGAGAGGCCCCGCAGGGCAGGGCCCGGCAGGCCCTGGCTCCGCCGACACCTCCCTTTGCTGCCCGGTGAGGAAACCGGGGCTGGGCGGGAAGGCTGTCTGGAAGGCAGGCGCTTGCCTGGGGTCCCAGTGAGCGCAACCCGCAGCGTCGGGCAGGCTGCACGAATCTTCCTCCGTGAGGTCGATGACGGCGAGGCTGCCGCGCGCCGCCGGCTCTGTGCTCGCCTCCTCGCACGTCAGGTCGATGATCTCCTGCGGGGACCGGGGGTCAGCGCCGGCCGCGCAGGAGGCGCCGGCGGCACCGTCCGGGCCCTTCCCGGCCCCACAGGGAAGGAAACGGGGAAGGGGCTGGGGGAGAGGCAGCAGCAGAGCCCCTGAGCCCTCGTGTTGGCCTTGCCAGGCCCGACCTGGGCCCTTCTTCCCGGCTGCTGCCAGCAACAGCCCTGGCTTGACTCAGGGAGCCTCACGCTGCCCCGCTCTGCTGCACAGAACCCAAACCCAGCAGCTGGCGCAGGGCAGAGCCCCCTCGCACGTGCCCAGCGCCACTCTTGGGGCAGCTCCAGCAGCATTCCCAGTGCTGGGAACAGCCCCGGCTGCCGCGACTGGCTGCAGAGCAGGGGCGTTGGGGGCTCCCTCCTGCACCCGGATGCCAAGCAGCCGGAGCGGGCGCAGGCGGCAGCCCCGGCTCCAGCTCCGCGCGGGGCATCCGCAGCGCCGGGACGCAGGGCTCGGCCCCCGAGCCCCGGTGTCCGTGCAGGCCCGCGGCTGCAGCAGTGTGGCACAACGAGGGAGGCTCGGGCGCCCACGGCAGCGCTGTTCCCGGCGCGGCACAGCGGTGACATCCAGCAGGGCCCTCCACCAGCACCCCCTGCGCGCCGCTGCGAGCGCTACCTTCGCGTCCATGACACCAGGGCGCCTCTAGAGCAGCAGCGAGGCTCCGCGGCCTTCCCTCGCGGGCCTCGCCGGGCGACGCCGCCTCCGTAGCGCCCGGCTCCGAGGCCACATGCGTGTCCGCAGGCAGGACACAGCGCGTCTCACGAGGTGCATGGGAGCTTTACGCGCCCACGAGGGCTCGGCGCGTTTTGGCTCTTGGAGAAAAATCACAGCGTCTCAAAACAGCGAAGTGTTTTGAGGGCAATTTCAGAGAATCCGTTGCTCTTTCCCAGGCGGGAGGCCGCGAGTGGCATAGTGGGGTGAGCGCGCCGGCCGGGCCCTGCTCGCTCGGGAAGGGCAGCGGGGCCGCGCGGGCGCATGGAGCAGCGGGCTGCAGCCGCCGGCCGCCCCGCGGAACCGCCCGCCGTTCGAAAGCTGCATCGGAACCGGGGCCAACGGCCGCGGCCCAGCCTGGCGGTTCCTCCCGGCGCGGGGCCGGTCACCGGTCAGGCCGGGCCGCTCCGCACGGGAGCCGCGGGGACATGGCTGGGGAGCACCGGGCACGGACGCGGCTGCCAGGGCTGGGAGCCCCGGCGGTATGTGGCTGAGGGGCCCTGGGAACCTCCTGGGGACCGGGCCCTTCTGGGGGGCCGTTTCTGAGGCCCTCGGGGCGGGGACGACGGTCCCGGGCTCGGGTCCACTGGGCCCCGGTTCGGGTCTAGTGGGCCCCGCGGGGTAAGGGCGAGCACGAGCTGCGCGCCCGCCTCGACGCCTCGTGTCCCCGCGCGGCTCCCATCCCCGCCCGCGCCGCCGGCCGCGGCGGAAGCGCCGCCATGTTTGAGAGGGGCAAGGCACGCCCGGCCCGGCGGGAGCAGGTGCCGCCCGCCGCCCGTTTCCCG
>NW_020455754.1:5340422-5348266 GCF_003342845.1 Nothoprocta perdicaria
GGGCGCCGGGCGGAAGCGCGTCACGCGGCGGCGGGGCGGGCGGCCATGGCGCTGTCGCCCTACGTGCTCGCCATGCAGGAGCTGTTCCGCGCCAACACGCGCAGCCGCGAGTTCCCGGCGCACGGCGCCAAGGTGCACTCGGTGGCCTGGAGCTGCTGCGGCCGCCGCCTCGCCTCGGGCTCCTTCGACAAGACGGCGAGCGTCTTCGTGCTCGAGAAGGACCGGCTGGTGAGCGGGCCGCGCGGCGGGGCGGGCGGGCGCGGGGCGGCGCCGCGAGCCGGGCCCCACGGCCGCGCTGTGTCCGCAGGTGAAGGAGAACAACTACCGCGGGCACGGCGACAGCGTGGACCAGCTCTGCTGGCACCCCAGCAACCCCGACCTCTTCGTCACGGCCTCGGGCGACAAGACCATCCGCATCTGGGACGTGCGCACCACCAAGTGCATCGCCACCGTCAACACCAAAGGTGCGGCCGGGCCCCCGCTCACCGCCTCGGCCTGGCGCTCCTCGAGCGGGCGCGTGGAGCGGCGCAGGACGCCGGGGTGTTGGTGCCCGCGCTGCAGAACCCCCTCGTGGGCGGTGCTGGTTGTTCACGCGTCTCTGCGCTTGTCCCTGGAGCCTGTGGGGCAGGGGAAGGCGTTTGCACACAGCGGTGGTGCAGCTGAACCCTGGCGTGGACTCAGAAAGCGGTTAACCAAATTTATGGGCCAGCTAAGCCAGGTATCATCTCTGAGGAAAGCCCCAATTTTGAATTGCTGGAACGGGGAAGAGCAGGATAGTGTAGCTGCAGCATGCCTTGCTCTTGCCCTTGCTCCTCTCTGCTTGTTGTTGGCTGCTGCTGCTTCTGGATCTTGATGATCACGGGGTTAAGAGGCGCTTAGATTTGATCTTGGGTGGTCATTTCTGTGGTGACGTCTTGGCTGAGCTGGGAGGAGGAGCAGTGCAATCATCTCACTCTGAAGCTGTGGTTCTGTTAAATTTAATTTTCATTAGCTCTGTGTATCTGTGGACCAGCCGCTAAGCGGGGTTTGTGTGCTGAGCTGCAGATTGTCCTGGAGCTGGGAGCAGTTCAGAGTTAGTGGAGCAGCCTGTGGCCTTGGGTCGGGAAACAAGGAACGCCCCGTGCCTGCTCAACGTGCCACGGTCCTGTGGCTTGCTGGGTGGAAACGGCACCCGCTGCCCTTGCTTCCTTCCAGGGGAGAACATAAACATCTGCTGGAGCCCCGATGGCCAGACCATTGCTGTAGGGAACAAGGATGACGTGGTCACCTTCATTGACGCCAAGACGCATCGCTCCAAAGCCGAGGAGCAGTTCAAGTTTGAGGTGAACGAGATCTCCTGGAACAACGATAACAACATGTTCTTCCTCACCAACGGCAACGGCTGCATCAATATCCTCAGGTAGGTGCCTGTGGCAGCACGTGGGGGGAAAGTGGCCTGGCTGCCTCCATGCAGGTTAGTATCTGCATTCGTTGACAGTGATGTGAGTCTCCCTGCTGCTTGCAGGAGTTGGGGTCCTGCTGCCTGGTGTTTCCCACCTCCCTTTTGCAGGGCAAGTTGGGGAAAGGCTGAGGTTGCCTCAGTTCTGGGCTGGGCTTGGTGGGGAGTTACACAGATGCTTTGCCCGGCTCTTAGGGTCTCCGGTTTTACTTGCTCACTGCTGCAGTGCATCTTATGTCTCACCTGCTTGTAGACAAACCCTCTGCGCCTCTCACTGCTTCCTCTTCCTTCCCTCTCCACAGCTACCCAGAGCTGAAACCCATTCAGTCCATCAACGCCCATCCTTCAAACTGCATTTGCATCAAGTTTGATCCCATGGGGAAGTACTTTGCCACGGGCAGTGCCGATGCTCTCGTCAGCCTGTGGGACGTGGACGAGCTGGTGTGCGTGAGGTGCTTCTCAAGGTAGGTCGGGCTGCCCTGGGCCTTTCCCCCTGTCCTCCCTGGGGACCTGCTGGGTGATGATTCACTGTCTGCCTGGCCCTGCTGCTGCAGGCTCGACTGGCCTGTGCGAACGCTGAGCTTTAGCCACGATGGGAAGATGCTGGCGTCGGCGTCCGAGGATCACTTCATTGACATTGCGGAGGTGGAGACAGGTAACGATTCCCCACGGGGAGGAACAGGAGGGAGTGGGACAGGGAGGTGCTGGTGACGCTGGGAGGGCCTGGCGAGGCTTGTGTGCTTGCAGAGAGCTCGGCTGGGCGTCAGGGGGAGCCCCTGCCTCGCTGCTCCATTTTGGAGACGTTATGTATGTGTCTTGTGCTCTGCTGATGCAAGCGCTGAAGCAGAGTTGCCCCTGCCCCGTGCAAGAGACAGGAGGAGGTGGCGGCTGCCCGGCCCTGGTGCCATGAGGCAACGGGCAGGACCAGAGCTCTCCTGACCCGGCCTGTCTTCTGTGCAGGAGAGAAGCTTTGGGAGGTGCAGTGCGAGTCCCCCACCTTCACAGTGGCCTGGCACCCGAAGAGGCCTCTGCTGGCCTTCGCCTGCGATGACAAAGATGGCAAATACGACAGCAGCCGGGAGGCCGGCACTGTCAAGCTCTTCGGGCTCCCTAATGACTCCTGACGGAAGCGCGAGGGGCAGCAGGGAGAGCACCAGGAGCAGCGGCACTTCCCTGCTCCTGGGGTGACTTAGTCCGTGTCGGATGGGACCAGGAGCCGGGGTCCCTCCTGGCGTGCTCAGCGGCGCTCCTTGGCTCGGCAGCGCGTCCTGCTTGTAGGACGCGGCTGGCGGGGACGGTGGGCGCTGCTGGCGGGGCCGCGCGGGTCCTGCGCCGTCCTGGGGGCGCAGAGGGCCCCTTGCCGGGGCCAGCGGCTGGGGAGGGTCTGTCCCTGCGCCCCGGTCCCCTCCCCTGCGCCTCTCCTGCCCCTGCCCCTCGCTGGGCGGCAGGGGGACGGTGGGAGGGGGCTGCCCCCGGGGCTCCCTAGGGGCACGGGGTTGGGGGTGGCTCTTTTTGTATGTGTTGTTGTTTTTCTAATTTTGATAAATCCTCTTCTGTAAGGAAGGTGCCTGTGGCTGTTGCGTGGGGGCGGCTGGGGGGACGGCGGCAGCCCCTTCCCCGTCCTGCGCTCTGTGCCCTTGCTCTGCAGAGAGGGGCTGTGGGCGGCAGGTCGGGGCTGTCCCTCGTCCCCACGCGGCCTGTCCCTCTCCCCGCTGGCGCTCCGGGCCTGGCAGGCGCTGTCACCCCGCCAGGGGGCACTGCGTGCCCGTGTTGGGGACAGCGCTGGGGACAGCAGTGGCAGAGCAGCCTGGGCACCGCTGCCTGCGCGGGCTGGCCCCCTCGCCTGGGGCTGCACCGTTGAGGCTGTCACCGGGTCCCCAGCACGACCCCAGCCTCGTGGTCCCCAAGTGCTCCTGGCTGCGGCACGAGCTGGCGGGGAGTGGGGGACACGCTGCAGGAGGCCAAGGCTGGTCCAGGGGCCACAGCAGGGACAGGAGTGAGCGGAGCTGCGTGGGCAGCGTGGGGCTCCCGCGCAGCCCCGCGGGCTGGGGCAGGGCTGCGGAGCAGAGCTGCGGGCACTGCGATGGAGACCTCGCCCGCGCCATCTCTATCACTTCCCAGCCTAATGTTTCCTTCTGACAGAGGCTTTTCCAGGTGACTGCTCCGCTGATGCCGCCTGGGTAACGGCCGAGCTCTTGCCTGTTAAATGATGGCGAATCAGTCAGAGCCAAGGCCGCTCGGAGCAGATCGCCAGGACAGGGGGGCCGTGAGTCCTTCCCACCTTGTACCCGCTGTGTGTCCCCACTCGTAGCTTGGGGGAGTCCCTTGTCACGGTGGAAGGGGTGAAAGCCCCAGCGACCCAGGGCTCTTTCAGGACTGGGGTGCCCCAGATCCAGCTGCTTTTTGCCTTGTCCCCAACCCCGTCGCAGCCCCAGCGAGGGCTCCCGGGGGACACGTGGCTCTGGGAGTGGGGCTCTGACAGCCACGTGAGGCCTTGCCCTGATGCCAGAGCCCGCTGGAGAGGCGCTGCAGGGAAGCAAGGGCTGAGCAGAGGCCGGAGCAATGTACAAATCCCTTTATTTTATTAGTTTGTCAAAGACTAGTTCGAGCAGGATGGTCACGGCATGGCTGCCCCCGCCCCGGGCAGGGCCACGCGAGCGGCTGGGGACCACGCGAGCGGTGGTGGAGAAAGCGACGGAGAAAGCGGCAGGGCCAGGAGCACGGCGGCACGAGGGGCAGGTCGGGGCCGATGGCATCTGCCCATGTCCCCCGGCGGGGTGCGGGAATGAGCCCGGGCCACCCTGCCGGGGGTCCCTTCCCAAGCGCAGTGCGTGCGGCGTCGGGGGAGGCGGCGGGTGCCAGGGGGGCGCGGGCTGGGCTGGGCGGCCCTCGGCTCCGCGCTGCGGCACCCATGGGCGCGGGTTGGAGCGGCGGCCCCGCGCGGGCCGGGGCGCTCGGCCCCGGGGGTGGCGGGACGGGGGCGGCGGACACGAGGACGCATGGAGCACCTTGGCACAGAGACACGAACGCGAGAACGGGGGCCAGCGGGACCGAGACACGGACGAGCGAGCGGTGGGGACAGCGGGGACGGGGCCGGGGGGGACGAGGCAGGGGAGGCCCTGCCCCGCACGCGCCTTTGTACACGGTTGGCGGAGCGCGGCGCCCGCTCCTCCCGGTGCTGAAGTATTGCAGTCTAACTGATATGGCTTTAACTATGGGGCCAGAGATGCGGGGAGGGGGTCCCGTGCGAGCCCCCCGATGCTGGGGCGCAGCGGGCGGCGCGGGGGGACCCCCATGCCCGGGGGGAGCTGCGGGCAGGGCGCCTGGCTTTGTGCTTCGGGGGAGGGCCCGGGATGGGGCTGGGGGTGGCAGTGCCGGGGACGTGGGCAGGCGAGCGGAGGCGCTGGCGGCCGCCCAGGCCTGCGGGGCCCCCGGGGCGCGGGACAGAAAAGGACGGGGGTGCAGGGAGCCCCCCTGGGCGCCGGCAGGGCCCGGGGCGCTCCCGGCGAGGTTACTCAGTGCGTTTGGTCCCGGGTCGCTCCGTCTGGCCAGGGCTGCTCCCCTTTGGCACTGTGAGCGCGGGGGGGCCCTGCCGGGACGGGGTGGGGGGTGGGTCCAGTCGAGGAGGGGATGGTGGGGAGGGGGTGCAGGACCCCCCTCCGGGCCAGGAGGAGCAATGGGGGTGTCGGAGGGAGAAGGGCGCCCGTGCCCCAGCGCCCCGTGGCGGGGGCGGCGGTGCTGTTACTTCTTGAACATATCCTGCAGTGGGCCGGGCAGGTACTTGAGCACCGTGTCCAGGATGCTCTCCTCCTCCTCCTCCTCCTCGTCGCCACAGCCCGCCGGGATCGCCTTCTTGGGGCGCGTCAGGCTGCCTTCGCACGGCTGCTCCAGCGCTGCCTTCTCCTCGGCCTCCTTCTCCTCCTTCTTCTTCAGCCCGTACTGCAGGGGGACACAGGCCCTGAGCGGGCGGCACCACAGCCCTTGCCCGGCCCCACTGGCTGCCCCCTGGGCATCCTGGCTCCCAGTGCCCGCGCCGGGCACCCACCTTGTCGCGGATCTGCTGCCGGACCTTCTCGCGCTCGGCCTCCATGCGGGCGTGCTTGGCTTTCCGCTCCTCCTCCTGCTGCCGCAGCGCCTCCTGCCTCTCCTCCTCCTTCTTCTGCGCGTCGGGGTCCTTCTCCTCCTCGCCCCCCAGCATCTTCCCCATGTCCTTGGTGGCCCCTGTGTGGCACAGGCCGCTCGGCTGGGGCCCCAAGTGTGCCGTGGCACGGAGCTGCTTCCCGAGCACCGGGGCACGGAGCAGGGAGGCCGCGGGGCCGCCGGTGCTGCCACCCCGGTCCCTTGTCCCCACGTCCCTGGTGCTGGCAGCAGCCGCGCTCCGGAGGCTGCGGAGGCGCCCGAGCCGCGGGCTGGCTGCACTGCCCTAGTTCAGCGGCAGCCGGGGGAGACGCCGGCAGCTCCCGCAGAGCTGGCACCCAGGGGACCCGCCGGGGAATCCCACTCAGCGCAGGAAAGCCGGGATTCCCCAGCCAGGCGCTGCTGCGGCGCAGAGCCGGGAAGTGCGCGGGGGCTCCGACCGCTGCCGCTCCCCATGGCTCCGTCCCCACCGCGGGGGCTCTCGCGGCTCGGGGGCCGTGTGGGGCCGTGCGGGCGCACACTCACCGCCCAGCGCTTGCTTCATGACGAAGTCCATGGTGCCGGTGTGCGCGTGCGCCTAGGCCGGGGCCGAGCGCTCATCCACTGCTGCCAGCCGCGCTCGCTGACCAGGGGCACCTGGGCAGGGCGAGAGGGACGCGGTCGGACGTGCTGAGCCCTCCCCGGCCTTGAGGTCCTCCCTGCCCTAGCCATGGCAGCGAGTGCCTGGGCAAGCCGGTCCCCGGCTGTGCCAGGCACAGGGATACTAGTGGCTGCAGGATACACTGCAGAGCTGCCTCTGGACTGCACAGAGTGAGATTTGGGGGCCTGCAGGCAGAGGTGACGACAGGGGCACGGGCTCTACCCTGCTTGGGGGGCTCCTTGAGAGCCTGGCAGCGCCTTGTCCCCTGCCCGTGTCCTTAGTGTCTGCAGGGCGAGTGGAGGGACGGGACTGCACAGGGCAGGGATAACACCTAGGGGCAGGTTCGGCTGGGGCTGGGGCTGAGGGCAGTAACCGGTGGTGTCTGTGTGTGTTTGCGTGGCCGTCCTGCCAAGACTGCAGTGGGCTGGGCGTGCAGGGCGCTGCATTCGCGGGCTCGAGAGCACATGCGTGCGCCCTACGGGTGTGCTGAGGGATGAAGCCCCGTGTTCGGGGGATGTTCGTGCAGGGTGGGTGCTGCCTGTGTACACGGGGTGTGTGCGCTGCTTGCGGGTCTGCAGGCTGCACGCGCAGGGTGCGCGCGCTTGCGGGTCTGCAGTGTGCATGCATGGCGGGTGCGCGCCGCACTTGTGCACACACTGCGTGTGCCGTGTGTGTGCACATTGGGGGTACACAGGCTGTTTGTGGGACGTATGTATGTGCAGGGAGCTCGCAGGCTCTCTCTGCACGCTCTGTGTGTGTGCGCAGGTTTGGGGACCGTGTGTGTACGCAGTGCTGCAGCCGGTGTTTGCCCTGTGTGTGTGTTGGGGGGGTTGCAGGTGCCTACACGCTCTGTGCGCAGCTTGGCATGTACACATGTGCAGGTTGCATGTGCTGTGTGTGCACACACGTGTGCTCGTGTGGCTTGGCGGGCTGCTCTGGGTGCGAGTCCGTGGACTGCGTGTATGCAGGGGGGTTGCAGGTGTGTGTCCGGTGCCCTCTGTGCGTGTGTGCGCGGGGGGGTTGCGTGCGGGGTGTTGCAGGGTGTGTGCGTGCTGTGCCCGCTGTGTGCATGTGTGCGTGGAGGGGGGTTGCAGGGGGTGCGTGGGGTGTTGCAGGGTGTGTGCGTGCGGGGGGGTTGCAGGGGGTGCGTGGGGTGTTGCAGGGTGTGTGTGCGGTGCCCTCTGTGTGTGTGTGCACGGGGGTTGCAGGCTGCTGGCGCGCGCCGTGTGCGTGTTCGCAGGCAGCCTGTGCGCGCTGGGGGGGGCACCGTGGGTGCCGCAGCCCCGCGGGGCCCCCCCCTGCCCCCGGGGCCCCCAGGGCTCCCGGCGCCAGCGCCGCGTGGGGAAGTTTGTTGTCCCCACGCAGCCCCGCAGCGGGGCCGCAGCGGGCGGGGGGAGCCGGGGGACGCCGCGGGGACACGGCGGACACGCGGGACGTGGGGGACACTGAGGGATGTGGGGGGCACCGAGACGCGGGGACACCCTGGATGCAACACCGGCCAGCGCGGGGACACGGCGGGGACGCGCAGGACACGGTCGGGGACACGCACACACACGCACACACACGCACGCAGGGAGCCTGGCGCATGCGAGGGGACACCGCGGCACGGCGGGGGGGCGGCAAGGACAC
>NW_020455754.1:5348682-5551085 GCF_003342845.1 Nothoprocta perdicaria
GCGCCGCGGGGACCCCCCCCGCGACGGGAGATGCCCCGGGGCGCCCGCAGCTCCCCCCGGTGTCGGGGAGCCCCCGGTGCTGCCCCCCGCGCACCCCGTTAACGCTTCACCCTGACAGCAACCAGAGAGGTGCCCGACATGGCCCCGTCGCTGCCGGCCCCATGTACCCGGGCACCCATGTCCCCTCCGCACCCGTGTCCCCTCTGTCCCCTGGTCCCCGAACTGAGCTGCGGGCGCGCGACGGTGGCTGCATCGATCGCGGAGGCGCGGGGCCGGCTGCAGGAGTTATTACAGTGCCTGATGAATCTCCTCGGGCCCTCTTCTAATAGCTGCCATTTAGAGGCTGCACACTGTGGTTTTGGGGGGGGCAGGGGCAAGCCCCCCCCCCCATCCTCGTCCTGCTCCCCATGGCCAGGCCCGGGGGTGCTGGGGTCCCGGTGTGGCCTTGGTCCCTGCAGAGGGGCTGGGCCGGGTGCAGCAGAGCCGCCCGGGGCAGCGCTGGTGCCTCCTAATTAATCCACGCCGGGATTATTAACAAGGAGAGCAGCCCTTCGCAAATGAGATTAGCGAAGCCGGGAGGCAGCCATGGGCAGGACTGTTATTTTGCACCCAGTGGCTCCAGCCAGGAGAGCTGCTGGAGGACGTCGGGGCTGCTTGGAGAGCCCTGTGCCCCCCAGCACTGTGGGGTGGCACAAGCGGAACCAGCACCTGCCCTGCGCGGGGTACGTGGCCCAGGCAGAGCCTCCTCAGCACCAAACTTGTGCCTGAATCCCTGGCTCCATCAAGGACGAGTCTTGGCTTGGAAACGTGGAGAGGACACGGCCTTCCCGCTCGCCTCCCGTTCTGGCCTCCCCAAACGACCCCCTGCGCCGAGCGCAGCCCAACTGCACCGGGCCACGTCCTTCCTAGACTTTGGCATCTGCCCACGGTCACCTTTTCCACTGTGAGGGCACCAAAGCTGCCCCTAGATGCCCCTCGAGCTCCCGTGTGGCCTCACTACCTGTGGCGGCTGTGCCATGCGGGCACCGTCCACGGTGCTGCTTGTCCCATCCGCCCGCCCGCCCGTCCGTCCGTCCGCGGGTCCCGCGGCAGCCCCGCTCCGGGCGCTGACGTCAGCGCTCCCGGCAGCCGGGCGGTGGGCGGGCGGCACCGCTCCTATTGTATTAAAAATAATACAGCGGAGCGCAAATTCATTACAGATAAGTGTGACAGCCAGGAGGAATTAACGAGCCCGTCTCTCAGCGCCTGACAAACGCCTCCTTTTGTTCCTGGGATGGGTCCTGGAGTCCTGCAGGCTTTGGAGACGCCTTGGCTTGGGAAGCGCATCCTCCCCCAGCAGCCTCCAGCGGGCCGGGCTCTGCCCCCGGGCGGCCCTCGCTGGGAGCTGCCACCCCTCAGTGGGGACCAGGCGCTGAGGCCGCGGGGTAGGTGGGCGCCGCCGCCCCGGCCCCCGTTCCTGCTGCTGCGAGAAGCACGAGGCTCCGTGTCGGCGCGGCCGACCGCCCCGGCGCTGCAGCTGTCGGTGCTGCAGAGCGCCCGCGGCAGGCGGGCTGCCCCCCCCGGGCACCAGCCTGGCCCCACGGCACCCACTTTTCCTCTGCTCCGCCGCCCGTGGATGCTCCAGGACCGGGAGTACGTGGCAAGAGGGGCCTGGGGGTCCCAGAGCCGAGCGTGGCTCCCTGCTCCGGCGCCCTTCGGGAGGATGTTTGCAGGGCCGGGGTCTCGTGCCTGGCGTGGGTGCCCCACATGGCACCAGGGTTGGCTCCACGGGGCAGCTGGGAGGCACTGTGATTCTCAGGTGCCTGTGTGGAGCTGAGTGGGAAGGGAGGAGAAGGGAAGGGAGAGGAGGGGGGGCAGCACCGTGGCCAGATGGAGGAGGAAGTGCCCAGTGCTGCCAAGTGCTGCAAGGCGCCTCCGTGCCGGGGCGCAGGGACAGCGCGGGAGGGATGGAGCCAGCGCCGGTGCCAGGGCCCTGGCAGCACCTCCCTCCCGCCGGCGCTCAGGGAAAGGGCACGGGGCCGCTGCGGCACTGCCCAGCACGCGACAGGGGACAGCGCTGCCACCCTGCCATTGTTCCCAGGCCCCACGCGGTGCCAGCACCCATGGGCGAAGCTGCACAGGGCTGCGCTTGCAGCCACCCGTGCCGCGCCGCAGCCGCCCTGTCCTGCTGCTGCCCATTAGCACAGGGCACTTATTTATTCCCCCCTCTCCCTGGCCTGATCTTTACAGAAAATCATTATTGGCCCTCCTCATCTCGCCAAGGGATTAAAAGTGGTTAACTTCATTTCCAAAGGCTTTGTTATGTTGGTTTTCCCTCGGCTGCTGCACAAGGCGATTTCCACAGTGCCACTTAGGCGGCTTTTATCAGGTTGTCTTCTGGAGGTAATTGGGTTTTTCAGGAGCCTGTTTAAAATTCGTAACCCAGCCTCTTAAACAAAACAAAAACAGCAGCGGCGAGAAGGGGAAGAGGCAGCACAAAGCGCCGGCAGCTGCAGCCTCGGCAGCGCGGCCCTCGCGGGGCCCCGGCGGGGACAGGGACGGGGACAGGGACGGGGACAGCGCGGGAGGTGCCCGCTCGCGCAAGCAGCTGAGCACGAGCACACTCGGCCCACGGCCGAGCAGGGGCTGCCAGCCCCGGCTGCTGCCGCTGTCACCGTTGGTGACACCGCACAGTGCAGAAGGGACCCGCGGGCAGCACGGAGCCGAATTGGCCCCCGGAGCCAGTCTCGCAGCAAGGCTCCTGCTGGCCCGATGCCGCGAGAGCCGATAACCTTGTGCTGCCCTCCCCGCGCCGGGCGACGCTCTGTCCCTGGTTAGAGCTGGCGCTTAGTTTGAAAGGCTGCTGGCGAGCGGCGGGGAAGCGGTGCTGGGGGCCGCAGGCTGTGTCACAGCCTGACCGCGTTCCCTCCTGCTCCCCAGGGATTGATTTCTGGTCTGGGAGCAGCTCCCAGAACAAGGGCTGTTTCCCCGCTTTGCCGAGCAGCTGGCAGGAAGAGGAGGAGGGAGCCTTGCTCGCCCGGCCCCCATGTGCCCGAAGCATGGGATGTCTTCCCCGCTGAGGCCACGGCTATCGGGGTGTTTGTGCAGGAGCTGCATGGCACACATGCGCCCTGCTGCCTGGGACGAGGCAGCGGGATCCAGCCCTGGGCATCCCTTGGTGTCTCCCGGGCAGGGGGCTTTGCTGGCTGCATGGGGGACCCTCATGCCCAGCTGCTGTCTGTGCCCTGCGCGACCAACCGCCCTCACGGCCTGTGCCAGCGGCTGTGGCTTTCCCTGCTCCTCTGCACCACTGTGATGGGCCCACCGGCATCATCCTCACCGACCCGCCAGCGTGATGGGCACGAGCCCATCGGCAGCGCTACTGTGGCTGCCGGCACCAGCAGCGTGGAGTCGAGTGCCCTGTTCTCGATGGGCTCCGTGGTGCCCAGCTCCGTGGTGCCCGGCTCCGTGGTGCCCGGCTCCGTGGTGCCAGGCTGCAGTGCGCACTGGCAGGTGGGTGCTGTGGAGATGGGCGCCAGATGGTCGGCGGGGCCGGATCGCGGCACCGCACGCAATTAGGGATGTGTGTCCCCCGGGGGGCCCTTTGCAGGAGCTGTTTGCAACCTGGTGCCTGCACCTCCTGGGCCAGTGCCCAGCTCCTCCCGAGGCCACGGGTGCTCCGGGAATACAGCAGGGAGGCTGACAGTGAAAGGGGCCTAAGGGGGCCAGGGAAGGAGGTGACGGGGCTCCCAGCTCTCCTGCCTGGCAGCATCCCTGGAGTGGCACGAACGCCCCTGGGAGTACCTAGATATCCAGGAAGTGGGCAGGACTTCCCTGCAGGACACACACTTGCAGGCTGGCTTGGCTGCCCCTGCTCCCCGTGCAGAGCCCAGGGCACCCGTCCCTGTTCTGCCCCAGTGCCGGCGGTGCCGGAGCGGCCGAGCGCTGCGGCGGTGGCTGCCGGTGCACAGCCAGCGTCCGGCCTCTCTGTGCCTTGCATTATTAAACGGAGCCACTGCAGCCCCTCGCTGCTCATCCGGGCTTGGCCACGCCGGGAGCAGCGATCCCGCTCCGCAGGCTCGGGGGGCGGGTTTGGGCAGCCTGCAGGTACAGCCGGTTCCCTGGGTGGTTTGTGACCCCCTGGGCTCCTCATGCAGCCTCTTCCCGGCCCTCTGCGCAGCGCGGGCTGCGTGCCAGCTCCCCCTAAAAGCCACCACGCACTCAGCCGCGCTGCTCTCACCTACGCTGCTCTCTGCTGCCCACACAGCAGGTACTTATAGCATCGACGTCCCCAACGCTGTATATGAAGGCGCGCTGGCGGGAGCCGCCCTCCCGCAGCCCGGGAGCCCCGCGGCCGCACGGCCGCCCGGGCACGGAGCTGGGAGCACACGGTGCCGGCGGCCGCTTTGCCGGGCTCGGGATTGCAGTGGGAATTGGGTGCCCACTCCCTGAGGAAAGCCTTGGGGTTTATCAGCATCCCCGAGTCACGGAGGGGAACAGCGCAGAGCGCGAGCTCACAGTTCGTTCTGGATTCGTCAAAGAGGACGCAGCAGCAGGGCCGTGGCGTCCTAGTGCCAGCACCCTGCCCTTAAGTTAGGCCTCTGGGATTCAACATGTCTAAGGTGCCACAAACCCAACATCCCTCCCACCTCTCCTGTGGACATGTGGCCAGCACGGGGACCCCGGTGTGGTTCATCCTGCACCCCGCAGTGAGCACCCTGCTCTGCTATGGCAAGAGATCGGGCAGGGACAGTGTGTCAGGGACATTGGCGATGCCACCCTGCTCTGCCCAACCTCCCAGGGGGTCACGATGCTCCAGTCCCCACATGATGGAGCCAACTGAAGGCCACGATGCCAGTGTCTCCCCAATTTCTGCAGCAGCTCTGGCTTTAAAACAACTGTTTTCAGCAGGATTTGAAGTCCCTTTCCCATCTGGGCGCTTGCAAAGGCAAAAATCCCGTGCTGGCCCCATGCCCGGGGCAGGACGGTGCCCCAAACCTGCCCGCTGCGGCTCCTGTCCCGTCGCCCCCGGCCGCGTCCCTTCGCCGCGGGGAGCCCCGCGTGGCACCTACCTGGGTGCGGGCAGCGCCGGGCGTCTGCTGGCTTCAGCACCGAAGGCAGCGGGGGCGGCTGGGCATCGCAGGCGGCGCGGCGCCCTGCGGGACACGGCACGGCAGCAGCGTTAGCGTCCGCGCACCCGCCGCCCGAGCCTGCCCGGGGGGCCCTGCGCGCTCCGCTCCGGGGCGCACCAGGAGAGGGACACGCAGCTGAGGCCACCAAGGTGGCCGGAGCACCGGGGGGGCATGAGGAGCGGCTGCGTGACAAGGAGCAGCCTGTGCAGGGCTGCCCCGGCGCGGGGCACCTCTCCTGGCCTGGGGACAGCGGCCCCGCCGTCTCTGCAGACACGCGGCAGTCTGGACGCCTCCATTAAATATTTACAGGGCTCTCAACTCTTTGAGGGTTTTAAAATTTCATATTAACTCTGCATTCCTTAGCTTTCACATGATGAATTTCTTTCTGAGAGGAGGTAATTGCAAGTTAAAACAAGCAGGCAAACAAAAGCCCTTACGAGGTCTTGGCAAGCTGAGGGCTTTTCTCCTTTCCTTCCGACTTCAGCTGAACTTAAGCAAACTTTTTCTTTTTTTTCCCCTTGTCCCTTTCCTAAATGCCCTTGAAATGCCCCCTGACAAGCTACAAGCTGGGAGACCTGGGGGTGCTACCCGAGCTCTGCAAGGGCTCCAGGCAGTTTTTATGCAGGTGAGTGATGCCGAGACTGGTCCAGAGCCGCCTCCTCCATCCCGTCACTGTAAGAACATCACTTGTCCCGGGAATCTCCCAGCCATTCCCACCACTGCCTTCTCTGAGCAACCAGCCCCTGGGATCATCACTGGCTTTTAGCAACTCTAAACACCCGAAAGGAGCCTGTAAACAGCCCCTCCGGGAGCAGGGGCGTTGCAGGGGTGTTTTCTGGGTGAAGGAGGATCGTGGGGATGTCACAAATTCATCCAAACTTGTGACAAAGTCTTTGCTGCGGCCCTGGGGAAGGAGGGAGGACTTGGCAAATTGTAGATAAACAAATGACCCGAGGGAGCCAGGGCCAAACACAATTAAACAGCGACAGCGGAGGAGCATGGGCTCTAATGGATGGAGGCTGCATTTTTAAAGGCATTAGAGAGCCAGGAAGAGCTGTCCCGGTCCCGGAGGCAGAAGGCATCGTCAGCCCAGCCCGTGCAGCGCCAGGTTTGGGGAGGGAGCAGGTCATGCCCGGGCATGGAGCTTTCGTGAGGCCGAATCCCAGCACCAGCTCCCAGCCCCTGGCACCGGGCACAGCCCTGGTGTGGGGACAGGCCCGGGGAGCTCCGTCCTGGGGGATGAGCAGGATGTGACAGCTCTGGGAGGCACCTCAGCCCCTCCAGGGCGCAGAGAGGCTGAGAGGGACACAGCAGGACCCCGGAGGTGGCTGTTTCCCTGGGAAATACAGCCAAGAGCTCAGCCTGGAGCAGGCTCAATAGCAGCATGAAGGTGACCTTTGCTGGGGATGCCTGCTGCCTGCCTCGGGCTGCAGGGAGCCGCCGGAGCGGGGCAGGACGGGATGGAGCAGCACGGCAGGGATACGGGGCTGGGGGGGCAATTCCTACCCGCAGCCCGGTGCTGAGCAGGGCAGGATCTGTCCCTGCTCTGCTGGATACATCACAGGGTGTAAATCCATCCTTTGCCTTCCCTGCAATGCCAGGGAGCAGGGAGAGCAGAGGGATGCCCTGCCCGGGTGTGCCAGCACCCTGAGAAGGTGCAGAGGGTCCTCACAGTGTTGTTGGGGTCCTGCGGGGAGCACAGCGTGGACACGGCCTTTTTATCCTGGGCCAGAAAGGAGCATTTTCCCGGCAATGGCAGGACCTGCCGGTATCCCGTGCTGCACTTGCTCGCACGAACGCTGGGCCTGTCCCAGCACCCGGACACAGGGATGATGCAAAGGGAGTAAGAAAGAGCGGGGCAGGGCGGCCTGTGCCCAGCTGTGCCCCAGCTCCCGCAGTGCCTCCCTGGGGGCCAGCAGCAGCGGGGTTTTATCCAGCTGAGGGATATCAGGACACGGTGCCCAGGGAGAGGTTAATGCCCGAGAGGTTAATGCCCGGCCGCACGTGGCAGGAGGAGGCTCTGCCCCACATCTCTGCATGCTTCTTGCGGCCCAATGCACCATCCTGCCTCTCTGTGACGGGACGCCTGCGGCTCAGGGTGTCATTCCTGGAACACTCCCCGGCAGAGTCCCACGTCCGAGAGACCCTGGCACACATCCCAGCTCCTTGCAGCCTCTCCAGCTCCACGTTCCATGCGGATCTCGCCTTGTCCCACAGTGAGGATGGGGTTCTGGGCTTGGCAGTGAGGGGCTGCACTGGCCAAGACAAGGAGCCGCTTGGAGACGTCGGTGTGAGCGCTTGGAGGCCAGAGCACCCTCGGCACACGGAGTCCGCGGCTCCTGGGCAGTGGGGCAGGCAGGTCTGCAGCTGCGCTCAGAGGCCCAGAGCTGCGGCCCCGCTCCCCTGTGTGCTCGGAAGGGCTGACCCGCACGGATGTGCCGCAGCTGCAGTGCACCGGCTCGGGGCTGGCTCCAGAGCTGGCGGCAGCACCCGGACAGCCCGGGCGCTCCGGCAGCCTCAGCGGAGCGGGATAAGCATGAGTGTCCCAACCCGCTCCTGCCGTGCAGGACCCTGCGGTGCTGCTCGTTGCCCTCGAAAGCTCACGCTGCCAGCCCAGCCAGCACAGGCCTGGGTCATACAGTCCCTGAGCGCAGTCCTTTGACAAAGATGAACAATATTTCTGAGCATTTGTGGAGGATTTCATGAGAAAGGTGCAGGAAACAGCCAAGAAGGGGCAGGACCCGGATGGACTGGGTGTTTGCAAGAGAACCAGGCACCTGCAGGACAAAAGAGCACAGGAAAGGCAACCAGGGCTCCTAGCGTCTTTCGAGGTGGTACCAGGTGAACCAGCGAAATGCCAGGGCCTGGGGAGTGGGCTGGGGAGCCCTGGGTGTGCAGTGCGGGCCCCGCGGTCCAGAGCACCCTGCGGAGCTGGAGCGGTGGCCGGGAAGGCTCCCGGGACGCGGGCAGAAGGAGCGCTCACGCGAGAGCGCCCGCGGGAGCGCTGCTTGTTTACCCTGGCTGAGCAGGCCTGATTGCTCTCTATAAATACACCCGGCGAGTAAACACCAGAGAGGGAGGAAGCGCGTTTAAACTCAAGGATGATGCTGGCATAAGAACAAATGGGCAGGTCCGGCCAGGAATAAACGCAGGTTGGAGGCGAGGAGCCAGCTCCTGTGACGGCGGCCCCGCTCCGGAGCGGCCTCGTGGCAGGGATCGCGTGCGGAGCCGCAGTGCAGCCGGGACTCGCTGCTTCCAGAGAAGATGAGCTCCGGAGCCACCAGCTCTGCCCAGGGCAGCTTTGGACTGTTGGGGAGCTTGTGATGGCCACGCATTGGAGCTGCTTGGTGGAGGCAGAGCCACTGGCTGGGTGCCCTGCACGTCCCTGCACGTGCGCCGGCCTGGCTGTGAGCGGCGGGAGCAGGCCGGGCTGCGGCTCCCGGCAGGATCAGCGCTTCTCCAGGTGACTTCTCCCCAGACAGACAGTTTGTACCTGACCTCAGCCGGGACTTCACAGCTCGGGTGCTAAAATCGTGATTGGAAATGCGATGAAGCTTCCCTCCTTTCCCAGATGATCGGGACAGGGCCCGGCTCGCGGTGCCTGGCGCAGGCTGCTACAGAAGTGCCGGGAAGAGCTAAGGTGCGAACCGCAATCGTCCTCCAGCTCTGCGAGGTGTTAATAGCTCTGTCTATGAGGGTCATTTCAATACTAATGTCACCGCGCAAGCCAGACGAAGAAACAAACACACAACCCACAGCCGAGGGAGACTTTGAGACATTTTTCAGTTTATCTCAGCTGAGCACTCCCCGTTTTCCCCAGGAACACACAGGGTTGGCACGCCAGGAGCGGTGCCATCGGCCATGGACTCTGCTTCTCCTGGCCATGCTGGAGCTCAGGGAAATGTCCCTAGGCTTGTCCTAGGGCCCTGCATTCTTAGTGGGGGACAAGGGCTGCCTCTGCAGCAGGGACACCTCTCTGCGCCCTCAGCCTCCATCCATCCTTTGCTTCCATACGTTGGCCAACCCTGGGACCCCCATCTGCCTCACATTGCTCAGGCTCCTTCACCCGCCTCAGCTGGCGGCTGCCGCCGCTGCCAGAGCCCAGCTGGGCGCGCAGAGCAGCTCCGCTCTGTCCTGAGCAAAGGTCCAAGCCCTGCGTTGCTCCTGTGAGTCACCACGCCAACAGCCTCGGGCCGCGGCTGCCTGGTCACGCTCGTGCCATGTGGGTGGCCCCGCTCCGGCAGCTGCTGCCAGGCCTGGCACAAAGCAGCCACCTGCCCGCGCGCTGCGGCCGCGACAGGGGACAGGACAGAGCACAGAGCGCGGTGGGGAGAGGGGCTGGAGCCTGCGGGATCAGAGCTCCATGGAGAGGCACTGCAGTGGGGATGGTTCATGAGCAGCTGGCCTCAGCTAGGGGAGGAAGGATGGACAAGGGAGACAGGGAGATGGGCACCGAGAGTGCGGCGCGGTACCCAGCTCCCCAGCACAGAGCGCTGCAAAGGAGTCTCCAGCGGGTGCAACCCGGGGCCCAGGATGCTCCTCCCCGCTCCGGAGAAACCCCCACGCAAGCGAGGGCCAGGCAGCCAAGAGGGAGCCCCGCGGCAGAGCCCGGGAGGGACGCGGCCATTCCCGGCCTCAGAGCTGCCGGCGGCTGCTAGGGAAGCACCGCTCAGCCCTGCATCCTGCCCCTGCATCCCGCATCCCGCATCCCGCATCCCGCATGCCGCCTGTCGCAGCCCCGCGGCCGCCGCCCCGTTACATAAGCCGGCGGCCCCGGGAGGCTCGGCGGGCCGGTCCCCGTGCCCGTGCCCGCCTGCCGGGCCCGGCCCCCCCGGGCTCTGCGGCACGGCGAGCCCGCCCCCGGCCCGGCTCGGCCCGGCCCCGCACCCACCTCGCTCGGCTCGGCTCGGCTCGGTTCGGTTCGGCTCCGCTCCGGTCCGCCCCCGGCGCAGGGAAGCAGCCGCCGCCGGAAGGGAGGCGGGAGCCGTAACGGCGGGGGGGGCCCGGTGCTGGCTCCCCCTCCGCCGCGCGGCCTCCGGGCGGGGCCGGCCCCGCGCCCGCCCCCGGCCCGGCCCTCCCGGCGCTTCCCCGGCCTCCGGCCCCGGCAATTGCCCCTCGCTCCTGATGTCTTCCCACCCCGGTCCCGTTCCTCCCGTCCGGTGCTTGGCCACCTCCGTTAGCTCCCCCTGCCTCCCAAGAATCCAGCTCTCCCCACTTCCCGCATCCCGCAATTGCACCCTGGCATTCCAGGCATCCCCCTCACTGGTACCCGACCCTGTCCCTGGTGCCCGCTCAGCTCCTGATGTGCTTGGCCATTGCTGAGGATCCAGCAGGTTCCCCCAGGGCCTGCCCATCCCTCCTGCTCTCCTACTCCCCCCATGGCAATTCCTCCTTTGCCATCCAGCAATTCCCAGCACTTGGCCTTCATCCCAGGGCTTTGCACTTCCATTCCCCAGACCCCACTGATATCCTCATGGCAGCTGACAGAGGGACTCTGTACACAGGGCATGTCTGAGTGCCCCAAGGTGCCGTCTGTGCCCCCACCCCTTAATCCAAAGATTCCCCTCTGCACCCTTTGCCCATTAAATGCCCATTTCCAGAGAAGCGCCAGTTGAGAGTCTCAGAGGGATGTGGGTCATCCCGAGGCTGGGAGAAGATGGAGAGTCAAAGACAGGACAGGCTTGTGCCCTTGAGTCCCCAGGGCTCGAGGACAAATGGGTACAGGCTGGGGACAGGTCCTGCTCAGCAGGGCTATGCAGAGAGGTCACCATGTCCCCAGGGAGGGGTCTCCAGTGTGAGGCACTGCCAGCCTCTGCTGTGTCCTAGGGAACAGCACCTGTGGGGACAGAGGCTGTGGGGGTGTGTGGGGTCCTCCTGGAGATGCTGAGTCCTCTCTGACCTGAGGAGGGGCTTGGTGCCCCATCCTAGCAGAGGAGTTGCTGCAGGCCATCCAAAAAATGAAGGCTGGGGGAGCTGGCTGGGGAGAGCTGAGCGAGAGAAGGGTCAGAAGAAGTGGCCTGTGATGGGAGGCTGCAGAGCCTCGAGAAGAGGGGACGTGGCCGGGCTGGCTGTGCTTGGAGCTGCAGGTGAAGGGATTGGTTTGATCTCCTGGATCACTGAGCTGAGTCCAGAGCCTGACCTGCAGAAAGAGGGAGCAGGCTGGAGAAGGAGGAACCTCCTGGGAAAGAGGATTTTTAAAAAGATGCCAGTGATTGAGGCTTCTAGGCACATTGGCTTCAGCTTTGTGACTGCCCCAGCTCAGGCTGCCCTGGCTCCAGGCTGCTTCCCAGCGCAGCTTCCCTGGGCCGGCCCTTGCTCTGCCGCAGTCTTTGCAATGGGCTCAGGCACCTCTATCCCAGGTCTCCCAGGGGAAATGGGCTCCTGCTTCTCCGTCCCGAAGCAGCTGCAGGAGGGATGTGTGGTAAGGAGTGGTGCCACCGCAGCAGGGTTTGCTGCAGCCCGGCACGCGGGACGGTGCCGGCCGCCCTGCTCCCCGCCATGCAGCTCATCACACTGCAGCTCTCCGCTGCTGCCCTCCTTGCAGGGCTGGTGCGCGATGGGGAGGCTGATGAATAAATCAATCCCCCTCGGTGCTGAGGCAGCACAACTGCGATGCAAATAGGAGCAGCGCTTGGGCCGTGGGCCTGGCGGCTGGTGTAGTTACCACTTGTGAATTCCCCCCATGTAGCTGCCGCATGCAGAACAGCCTGCAGCCAAGTGGGCAGCTCTGATTGCCTTATCACCATGTTTTATTTATTATTCGCTCAATATTCAACCTCGCTTTCTCTGTCCCACATTCCTTCTGGTTGCTCCTGCCTGGAAATGGGAGCAGCGGTTTGGTGAAGGGGTGCTGGGCACTGCAGGTCCCCCAGGTTTGGGGGGCCCCATTGCTTCCCTCTGTGGCGCTCCTGCGACGTGTCCAGGACTCGGGTGACTCAGCCCCTGGCACGGCCACCGTGCCGAGCAGCGTCCCTGCAAGCGGGAGGATGGGGCTGCGGGAGTGACCTTTGCAAGCCGGCAGGAAAGCGCTTTTAGGGCTGAGCCAACCTCTTGCTTTGCCAAGAGCAGCGCTGTCCCGAGCGCTGGGCGGGCGCCAGGCGCGGGAGGGCACCGGGTCCCGCTGCCCAGGCCGGTGCTGCCCGAGCGGCCGCGGAGCTGGCTCCGTCTGCCTCCCGCCATCTACCTGCCGCTCCCGGCTTGCGGCGGGGCCGGGGGATCCGCGTGGGAGGTCCCGGGCTGCCAGGGAGGGCTGGGAGCCGCCAGGAGCATCCAGCGCCTGGTGCATGGGCAGGTAGTGGCAGTGATGCCCCAGTGAAACGCACAGGGCAGCCAGCTGAGTGCAAAAGAACCCCCCCAGGCAGATAATACTGATTTGGGAGCGGGGAGGAGCTGCTGCCTGGGTGTCTGTGCGTTCCCTGGGGCGCCTGCAGCGCCGGGAGCACTCTGGGAACTGTAGTCCTGCCTTTTCCTCCACCATCCTCTTCTGGAGGCCGGGAAGCGGCTGCCGTTCCCCCTGCCGGTCCCGGAGCGCCGTCGGAGAGGGGCCCCGAACGGACTGAGCCGCCGCACGGCCCCGCTGGGTGCGCAGAAGCCGTCCTGCATGGAGAGGTTGGGCACGAGCCGCCTCCCAGGGGCCGCGGGCGGACGGAGAAGCCATCGCAAGAGCGAACGCTCTCGCGGCGCTATCGACCGCAGCAGCGCGTGCCGGGCCGGCAGCAACGATCAATAGTCGTTTTTCTTCCCCGCCGTCACCCGGCTAATGGGAGCCACCAGCCCTCGCTGCAGAGCCGAGCGGCAGGGAAAAGGACTCGGCGGCCCCTCCAGCTCCGCAGAACTTGCTGCCTTCCCCATAGGTTCCTCCTTCGTGGTGGCCATGGGCGGTCACGTCCGGGCAGGAGGACATTCCCGCCCAGCCCAGGGACGGTGCCAATGTGGGGATTTTTCCCATGGTGGCGGCAGAGGGGGGAGCTGGGGAAGAGCTAAACTTTCCCAGTGTGAAGCGTAGGAAAAGGAGCTATTTAAATATTATCTCTGCAGCCTGGCGTGCATGCAGCCGGGCCCTTATCAGGAGAGGGAAGGCAGATAAATCAGCCGTTCCCTTTAGGCAGATGAGCTTAGAATAATTAGGTGGCACAAAGTCTCGTGGGAGAGGCTTTTGCCGGTGAGAAGGTGGTGCAGGACGCGCCGTGTGCAGCTCCGGGCTCCGGTGTGGTGACACTGGTGGTGATCTGGTGAGGATGGAGCCCACCCGTGGTCCATGGGGGCCACATGCCCCCCGTTGGTTGCAGGCTCCTGCTTGCACCATGCTGGGTATGGGGTGGGCGGCTGGTGAGCCTGGGTCTGTCCTGTGTCCGAAGGGGGCTCCGCACCCTGCGTCGCGCTGCCTCCAGGGAGCCCAACCAGGATGGGCGGCTGCACCTGGGGGAGAGGTGGGAGCCGGCGCTGCCCATTCCCATCCCGCATTAGGCTGGAGTGGCTGGTGGGATGGCTCAGCGCACTGGGAATGCCTATTCATGGTCTCGGCAAAGTCACTGTAGCCGCCGTCCCCAACGCTCCTGTTCTCCGGCGTTGGAGGCAGGGCGCGGAGATGCTGCCCTTCATGGCAGACTGCAGAAGATCGATGTGTTTTTGAAGCCAAATCTGAGTTTTTGCCCTCAAACCGCGCGGGAGCCTGCTCCGAATGCTAAGCAGCTCCTTGGACGGCGGCTTTCCAGCACAAAGGGAAGTGAGGACGCAGCGCTGAGCGCCCGGCCCCCGGGGCCCGCGCTGGCCCTGTCACACAGCAGCGACGACAGACAGAACTCGAGGCAAAGTCCCCTGGGCCAGGCCTGGCCCCGGCGCTCGCAGAGCGTCACCGAGCCCTGTGAGCGGGCGCCCCTCGGCACGGGGCTCGCGGCCTCTGCCGCCTGCTCTGCCTGCCTCATGGAAGCGATTTGCGCCTCCTCTCGCCTGGAAAACCATCCGGGAGGATCCCGCGGTGACATCCGCAGCAGCCGGGGAGGTGGCTGCTCCTCCCGGTGGGATTTTCTCCCCGCTGCTGTTCGAAGGGGAATGGCTGGGGCTGTGGCAGGGGGAGCTTCGCCGGGTCCCTCTGTGTGGGGACCGGCACACGTGGAGGGCAGGAGATGTCACCAGCGTTGGCGGCTCGTCCCCACCACGGCCACCTGGTCCCAGCAACGCGCTGGAGCGGGACGTGGCTGGGAGCATCCTGGCTGTGGAAGTGCCTCAAGAAGCCTCTGGAAGCACCAAACCCCAAATAATGACACCCTTGGGCATTTATTTATTGGGTTTTGCCCAGCTGGGCATAGTAGAGCCTTGAGGAGGTACAAGCCCCTTGTCTTGATGGTGTTGATGTGGCTTTGACTGGAGAGGAGGAGGATGGAGAGCTGCCCCAGCTCTCTAAATCCTTCCCGGATTGGGCTTCATTCCTTGCCTGTCTGCGTCCTGCCCTGACAGTCACCCCGGCATCCCAGCCCTGAAAGCCAGAACTGTTTGTTTGCAGTTTCCTAGGAGAGAAATCACGTTAAAAAAATTAATTACACACCTGAAAACAAAATCTGGCTGCTCAAGTGCACATCAGGGATAAATGTTGTGTTCCAAATTAGACAATTTACAGCTTGGCTAAGTAATGAAGAAACCCACCGTGGCGTGAAGCCGGCGGGGGCGAGTGACCCGGGAGGAGCCGTGGGGACAGGGACCTGGCGGCCGCTGTGGTGGCTGGCCCAGGTGCCACGGCCTGTCCCCCCCAGCACCCGCTTTGCCCTGTCCCCCCCAGCACCCTGCTCTGGGAAACCTGGCTTTGCTTGTGCTCATCCTCTTGGGCTGAATCAGCGGGGAGGCTCTGGCTTCAGCGCAGCAGCCACAGTGTGGGCTCGGCCTGGGGCTTTTTGGGGTACATTTTAGCCCTTTTAGGGCTGTGAGTTCAGCCCCAGGGTCAAGGAGCAAATGGGGATGTTGCAGGAGAGCAACCAAAGCAGACGAGGTGCCGGCTGCTTGCCCTCCCCTTGGCGCCCAGGATGGGGAGTCCAGGGTGCAGGGGCACCCGTGCTGCACCCTGGGGCATCTGCACAGTGCCCTGCACTGTGGGGCACTCACACTGCACCCGAGAGCCCCTGCACTGCACCAGGACCTACCTCGTGCCGTGGTTTGCACCATGGGGCACCTGCTCTGCATGCCGTGCCCCGTGTTGTGGGTCTGGGTGGTCCTAGGGGGGATGCCAGCACATTTAACCCTGTGCAGAGGAAGGACCAGCAGGCAACAAACAGGGAGTTTCAAGGAGAAACCAGAAGCCTCTTGAGCAGTTAAAAATACCGGCCCTGTGCTGGGGGATCATTCCCGGGGCAGCACCGCGGGGCGGGGGCCTGCGTGGGCGCCGGGGACCCGCTGAGCCCCGCGCCGCCTCCTCCCCGCGCCCGCGTCCCCAGCGCGCTGGCCTCTGCAGCCCGCGCTGCGTGGGAGGGCTGCAGCGTGCTGCCAAGGAGCGGGCGCCTCTCCAAGCCTTCCAGAGAGAAGAAAATCATTTCTTTGCCTTGTTATTATTATTATTTTTTTTTTCTCTTTACGGTGCCCCAGCCCATTCTGCGAGTGCAGAGATTTAAAGGGACTCCGCCCCGGTGCTGGGGACCCCAGGTGAGCAGCAGGTGGGACGGTTTTGGTGGCACCCTGGCACCCTCCTGGGCAGAGCTGGGGTGCAGCAGCGCCCTGAGAGGGGACACCCTGTCCCCCTCATTGTCCTGGGGACCCTAGGGCTGCTCCATTGCACCCCTCCACCATGTGCCCCTGAGCTGTTGATGGGCTCCATTGAGGGCAGGACCCCCTGAAGCCCCCCAGGCTGCTGCAGCCATCCCTGTGCAGGGCCAGGACCGGCCTCTCCTCGCCGCTTGCCTCCCACCTCTGCTTGGAATTGCATCGGAAACCAGCCAGCTAATGATGCGAGCTGCGGAGCAGATGGGGGACCTGACGCGCTGCTCCTCAGCAGCGGATTAAGCATGCAAATGGATGTATAGCGACGCCGTGTCTCCGGGCCCGCATCCTCCCACCCCCAGCATGTGTATGGCATCTCAATTGGCAGACCTCAGCCCCCCAAAATCATGCAGGTACAGGCTGGGCTCACGCAGTGCAGCCCTCGGGACGCAGGCGAGGGGTGCGGAGCCGGCCTGGCCCTGCCTGCATGCAGGACAGCGCGGGAGCTGCCAGAGCTCCCCGCTCTGCTCTGCAAACACACGGCCCAGCTGCATTTGCTGCATCGCTTCTTTGGCCCCTTGCTCGCTCCTTTCCTGCAGCGTTGGCCGGTGCCATAGGGAGCAGAGTTGGGAAGAGGGTCCAGGTATCCTGACTCCCGGCAGCTGCTCTGCCCCGAGCCTGTGCTGTCCCACACGGCTGCACCTAGAGCAGGGGAAAGGCTGCTCTATGGAGCAGAATGGAGGTGCTCTGTGTGTGTCCAGAGAGGCACCGTGTGGGTTGGTGAGGGACGAGCGGGCTCTGGAGCAGGGACTCCAGGGAGAGACACCAGGACTGCACATGGAGCTGCTGCCATGCCGGGAAAACCCCAAGGAGCTGCAGCTTGGTTCCTGCAACACCCCTGGCTGCTTCCCGGCCTCCAAAAAGTCTGGAGAAAGCAAGATGGGAGGGTTTGGACTGTCCAGCTGTTGGCTGCAGCTCTGTGGGTGCTACCTCCAAAACCTGCGGAGCACAGAGAGCAGAGGACCCCTCTGCAAAGCTGCCTGACTGCCCCAATGCAGCCTCTGGGTCGCCCTGGAAGGTGCCACCTCACCGGGGAGAGGAGGAAGGACAGGAAAGGTAGAGAAAGGGCCCCCTGCACCCCCGCACCCCCCAGAAAGGTGCCGCGTCCCCGGGCGCCGCCGCGGGCACGGAGCCGCCTGCACCCGCGGCAGGGCTGCTCCCAGACGGCGCCAGCCTCCGAGCGCCGCGCGCCGCCGCGCCGCCGGCTCCCGTGCCCGCCAGCGGGGAGCGGATTAATATTCATCGCCAGGGAGCGCAGCATATGGAATATGAATAATGCTAATTGTGTCTGTATAGATTTAGCGTAAGAAGCTTCGATGCATTAAGGAGGGAGGGAATTAGTCCTTCTCCAAAAGGTTCCAGGCTCGTTTGTGTCGGAGGGACGCCTGCCTGCCCGTGGATTTCGACACGGGTGTGAGAGTAAAACTTCTGTCCCATCGGAGTGCAGAGCAGGGTCAGGGAAGGCAGCATGCGGAGCTGGGGGACCCTCAGCCAGGCAATGTCAGCAAGGAAATTGGTGCCTCAGTGTTCATGCCATTCCCTGCCCAGGGGCCCTGTTCAGCCCCTGTTTTAATCAAACTGGTTCATGGCACGTGGGTAATTCCTCAGCTGCAGCGAAGGCGGTTGGGAGCGGAGAGCTGGACGCTGCGTGCGGTGGGACTGGGGCCCTCATCCCACGTGGGACTCGGCTCCTCCATCCCAGGCTCCCTCTTAGAGCTGGGATCTGGACAGGGAGGTTCTGGAGCCCCGGGGAGGGCACAAAACCACCCCGAGGGCTCTGCTGGTCCCAGAGCAACCCCCGGCACCGGGGCAGGCTGCGGGGCTGCGCACAGGGCTGCTCCGCTCCCTGCCTTTCCCGGGCTTTCCCGAGCCTGCTGCGGGAATTGCTGCCGCTGGACCATGCAGTTCTCTCCCTTTCCCTGTGCATCACTGAGGATGTGGGATTCCTCTCCTGCACTTTGATCTCTCCAATTTTTAGCTCATTCTGGCTGCCTTAGAGGCACTAATCCCTCTGCAGGCATCAGAGAGAATCCACCTACACTTGATGCAGCAATCACTTAAGTCTTATTGTGTAAACAAAATCTCAAACATGAAATCCCTAATCCGTAATGGCTGAGCCTCCGATACCTGTCCCCCCGTGTCCTCCCTGATAGAGGGTGCACCGGGGGGAAGGTCGCTGTGACATTCACCCAGACCCTCGACCTGAGCCCAGATTAAGCAGCCACTCGTGCTTTTAACCTTGGGCTTTTTCTTTCCCTTTCAATGTGTCCGAGCCCGTGAGCCGCCCCCATTCCCATTCAGCTGCGTTTACTCAGCTTAGGGGATCAAACCCGGTGACATTTGGAATTGGGATATTTAAAATGCAAATCTCCCCTCAATAGATAGTGGAATTTGCTCCCTCTTATGAAGGGAACCTCTGGGGAGAGCTGAGCGCCGCGGACGGCCGGTGCTGAATGCAAAACCCCGCCGGAGGGGGAGGGAAATCACTGCCTCCCGCTCCCACCACGCTCGTCCCCGGCCCTGGCACTCCTGGGCGAACACTTGCCGGATAATCTCCCTCGTCGCCAGGGAAGGACGGCAGCCGAGCTTCCCCCAGCCGCAGCTGGAGAGCATGGAGGTAAGAGCTGCAGGTTCGGCCGGGAACGCAGCAATATTTCTGGGATACGGAGAGGGAGGGAGAAATTGCAGTGGCCGTTTGTGCAACCTCAGAATTGATGTTTTCTTCCTCTGCAATCGGGGTGCTGCTGATATATTATTGTCTCTCTCTCTCTCTCTCCTTCTCTCCCAGCTCTGAAATGGAAGCTCTCACCACTTTCCTTGCTGCAGAGGAGCGAGTGTGTGTCTGAGAGGGAGATTTACACTTTGCTTTCCCTTTTGGAAATGGAGCGTGATTTTCCAGCTACTGCAGGCGCTGGGCCTGTCCTGACGCATTGAGCCGGGCTGCCAGGCAGGGAGAAGGAGCGTCCTGCTGTGCCCTCCTCCCTGTGCCCGCTCCTCCACCTGCCCCTTCCCTCCTCCCACCGGCATCCAGGCTCCGGGCTCTGCTCGCTCCCCAATGCACACGCTGTGCTCGAAAACCCCCAAATCACCCCAAATATCTTGGAAAAACAAAAAGAGGGGAAAAAGAAAAGGGCTAAAAGGCTTTTTTGTCCATCTGGTGCAAGATGTGAGATGCGTGGGGGGACTTGGTTTGGAAGGGCCTGGGGGGGTCACAGCCTCCTGCCACAAGGACGTGGTGTGGGTGCTCAGCAGCCTTGCTCAGCGCAGCAACAGTTTCCCTGACGGGGGGAAAAAATCATGAAAAAGGGAAAAGTTCAGCTGCGGCTTTGTGCAAAGCGTGTTATCTCGGGAGCTTTTCCTGAGCTCTTGCAAAGACGTTCGAGGGCAGGCTGAGGGCTTCCTGCAAACAAAGATGCACCGAGGAATAGCTGGAGCCTCCTAAACGCACGCGGGGAGAGGAGGGAAAGGGATTTGAATTTCAACTTTGATGCATAATGTGCTTTCTCTAGAAAAACAGCCTTCTTGGCAGGGACCAGCCAACTTCCCACTAAATCTCCTGGAGGAGCGTTGCCAGTGGCGGAGATAAAACCTCAATGAAACACAATTAGCTTCCACTCGGATTAGCCGAACTCGCCTCCCTCCGGCCGCCGCAGCCGGGCGCCGGGATGGGGTCTCGGCGGGACCCCCCGCGCGGCTGCGGCACCGACACGGTGCGGGGAGGCTGAGCCTCCCTTCACGGCTAACGGGATGTGACGCGTGATGAATCCACGCAATTCGGAGCGCCGCAGGGCAGCTCTGGCAGTGGCGCCGAGGACGGGGGCTCGTCACGGCCGCTTTGCTGCAGTTCGCCGCGTTTTTGGCGTCGGGTGGCAGCCCGAGCTCCGGAGCAGACAGGCGGCAGGGTGAAAGGGGGCAGAGGGGTGAGTGGCCGCAAGATTTGGGTTCCAGGTGGGGGTATCTTCAAGGATGGTATTTTTTAAGGCTCAGAAGTTGGGATATTTGCTAGGCTTGGGGTATTGATGCTTAAGCATCCGCCATGGCCAGGAGGATTTGTCCTAGTTTGCTTATTGCTTCCAAGTGCCTTGCTGGCCCAGGACACGTGTCTGTCACACTTGTGCCCTGGGGACCTTTCCGGACCTACAGCAAATGAGCTTTGGGGTTGGGAAACAGGGTTCCTCGGGCACCCGGAGCAGAGCAAGGGATGGGAAAAAAGCCTCGGACCCACCTTGGAAAAAAACCGGACCGCACGCTCCATCTGAGCCTGGGGCCAAGAGATGCTGGCAGGGCTCTAAGGGCAAACCAGCCCATTAATTAATAGCTTAATTACCCAGTAACGAACGGTGGACTTAGCTCAACCTTGAAACCGGCCAAGCGAATCAAGGCGGCCGGGAGCCCTCGGGGCAGGGGGGCTCGGGGGCCGTTCGCATCGGGATGGTTGGGACCACGGAGCGGAAACCACCGGGGCTGCAGCGAGTGCCTGGATGTGTCCCTGTCCGGTGTCCCCCTGGGTCCCCTGCTCCTGCTAGCGCAGCTGTCACTTGCAGGACGAATGGCCCAAGTGCAGCCCGGGGATGCAGAGCAGGGGGAGCTGGTTGTCCCTGCGGGAACGCGCCGTGTCCCAGGTGAAGGGAGCCCTGCGCCATGGGCATTTCTCTTGGCAGGGGAGGACGTGGAGGCTGTGAGCTGGAAAAAGGAGACGGATTTCTTTGGCTTGGCTTGTTTTGCTGCAGAAAGGCGGTTTCAGCTCCAAGGGTAGGGGAAATGAAACAGAAAAATACCTCCCATTAAGCAAAAAGGATCGAGAGCCCTGCGTAATAGTGCTGTCTGCGGGGGCTTTTCGCTCCGTGTTTGCATCCAGCGCAGCCTTGTGCCGGTGCCTGAAGGGAGCCTGAGCGCAGGGAGATTCGCTGCCTGCTGCCACAGCGGGAAGAGCTCCCAGCCGGTTGTCCTGGGGCGGAGGGGGGCACATCCATCCCGGCCCTGCTTCTCCCGCCAGGCATGGGCAGCACCCGGCTGCCGAGCGGGTGCGTGCGGATCCCTGCGGAGCGCCCGGCAGGCTCTGCGGGGAACCCTCCGGCCGGTGGGGAGCAAGGCCAGCTGGGCTCACAGCGTGTGCATCCCTCCTCCTTTGCTCCATGCCGAGGGGAGCGGAGCACGGGGATGGCTCCAGATCCAGGCTCTTCCCTTCCCCTCCCGTCTCAGCCCTGGGGCGATGGCCCCTCCATCAGCCCCGCGTCCCTGCGCAGGTGGCCGGCGAGGAGTGTGGCCGGGCCAGCTGTGCAAACAGGGCCGGGAGGTGACGGGCAGCACTGCCAGCAAGGCAGGAGCGCCCAGGGAGGGAATCGAGGCTGCTTTGATCCGGGGTGCTTCAATCCCGGGTGCTGGGAGCTGCTTGGACACCTGTGTGGCTGGAACAGGGATGTATCCTGCAACAGTGCGCGGGCTGTGGGTGCAGAGGGGAACTGGTAAAAGCAGGGCGGACGAGTGCAGGGTGCAAGGGGCTGTCTGAGGCTGATGCTGTCCTGGATCATGCATGGGTGCAAAGGAGAGGTTGCAGCAGCCGGGCTGGGGAGCAGCTTGTGCTGCACAGGGGCCGGGGCGCCACGTCCTGCACTGGCAGGGGGGATGGCAGCCTGTGCACGTGCATGTGTGTGTGTGTGTGACACCGGGCCGCGGGGGCGGCTGTTGTACTGTGTTTGCTGGGGGGGATACGGGAAGCGGGGCATCTGTTCCAGCAGAGCTGCCTCTGGCACCCGTCTCATTGACAAATGGTGTTTGGTTTGGTGCTAGAGCCTTAATGAAAGCGGCGCCTGCTGCAGGCACGGGGAGGAGAGCGGCTGCCTGGAGCGCCCGCTGCGGGAGCAGGGCAGGGAAAAGGAGCTGACAATGTTGTGCATAGCCTTTGGCCATGGGCACACGGCTCCTGGCAGCACCTTGGCTCTGCCTGCCTGGCGGGATGATCAGAGCTGCTGCAGAGCGGAGGTGCTGGCCCTTTGGGAGGCCCATTGAGGTGCTGCTCTGTCCCTTGTGCCCCTCTATGACACCAGCCCAGCCCAGCCTGCACGTGCCATGCCCGGAGCAGCTTTCCCTGTGTCCCAGACACCCCAGGGCTGGCGAAATCCCCTCTGCTCCCCGGGACTGCTGCCACCCAGCACCGAGGGACCCCATGTCCCTCCAGCCCGTGAGCTCTGTGGGAGGTGCCAGGGCATGAAGGCAACGTGTGTCTGGAAAACAGCTTTAATAAAGCGCTCTGGACACAGGCTCGTGAGCCCTGGGCCCTTAGGTCTAGAAATGGCCTCTCCTGGGGCCAGGACAGTGTCCCTGTGTCCCTGAGTGCTCTGCCTTTTGCTGCTGGCCCCTCAGTCCTGGGTGTTTTCCCTGTAGCATCAGCACACGGATCCATCCAGTGCCAGCAGCACCATCCATGGCACACGGGTGCCCGGGGCGCCCCAGAGCCACCAGTGGGGACGCGGCCACGGGAGGGTGTTTGCAGAGATGCTTTGGGACTGAATGGGGGGTAACCCTGGCAAGGCACCCCGGTGTTGGGGCCACGTTTCTGTCCTGCTTGTGCCCTCTAGTGGCTCCGTCCCCGCTCCGGTGCCACGCGGGGCACAGGCTGCTCCTGCGGCACCCTGGCCCGCCGGCGCGAGGGGCCCCGCAAGGCGTTTTGGACGGGAAATGCAATTCCTGGGGCTGGCACGGGGAGCCAAAGCCCAGGCTGGGATCCCTGGCTTGTAGCTATGTGGTGACTTCCATCAAAGTGCAGTTTATTCGAGAAAGAAACAAATCTTGGGATTTCTTAGGCAAATTTTCTGATCTTTTGGTGGCTTAGGGCTGTTCCCTACCACTACGTCTCCTCTGCGCTTCATCACACCATAACCTGAGGAGAAAGAAATAAATCAACCTAGCAGATTTGCTTTTATTCCACCGATGTTTGTGTTTCATCTAAGAGAAAGGAAAGCTCCTCTGCCTCCGGCCCGCAGCAGCAAACACTCCTCTCCTGTGCCGTTCAGGGAGGAGACGCTGCAGACCCTGCGGAGCTCCTGCATCCTGAGACTATCCCTGCCCCTATGCCCTGCCTCACGCGGGCACCGGGGGGATGTTGCTCCCGGCTGGTCCCCCAGCCCTAGCAGACAGATAGTTCCTATCTGGAAAAAGCAGCTGCTGTTTGGGAGCATCGAGGTGCTCCTGTGGGAACGGGATGAACGGAGCGAGGCTGGGATTAGCCTGTGCTGGGGCTACGGCGGCAGCCGCGACACGCACGGCAGCCTTGTGCCTTCCAACGCAGCCGCAGCACCATGCAACCCAGCTGCAGCCTCATGCGTGCACTGAGCGGTGCCAGGTCTCTGCACATGACAGGGTCAGCAATGCAGACAGCTACTGGCACAGATGTTCTGCATTTCGGCTTTCTCCCCCTTCCAGCCTCGTTAGTATTGAGATTAAAAGCAAGTGTTGGCGAAGTGTGAATTGGTAGCTGTTTGGTAGCTGTTCTCTAAGACCCTAATTAGCAAATCTCTTCATCCCCCCCAGAGCTGCAATCTAATAATCACAAAAAAAAAGAAAAAAAAAAACCCCAAAACAAAAAAACAAACTACCAATCCACCCAAACAAGCCCCAAACCTTGTTTGATGGATCGGCAGCGCCACTGGAACAGTTGGGAGCGGCTCTTCCTGCTTAGTATGGTAATTAAACGCTTCAATTGCAATTATTTTTGCAATTAGCTAAGTCTCTAATTGTTATCAGAGGTGGCAGGGCTCTGGGCGCTCCCTTCCCGGCTCCTTCCCGCGGCGGGGTGCGCGCGCGGGGGCTGCGGGCGTTGGGGGCGCGCGGGGGCTGCGGCCGCAAGCAGGGGGAGCTCCGAGCCCGCGCTGCCGCCGCCGGCCCTGCCCGCGCCGCCCGGCCCCCGGGCCCGCGGCTCGCAAGCGGTACCGGGGCTGGGGAAGCGGTACCGGGCTGCGGGTGTTCGGGGCTGCGGGGCTGTTCCAGGAAAACCCTTGTCCTGCGGCGGGGAGCTGGGCTGCTTTGTCCTCTCCCCTCTCCTTGCTGCTCCTGCCCTCCTGCAGCCGCCTCCTCCCCGCTGGCTCTGGGGTCCCAGCGGGCAGGCGCTACTGCAAAGCAAGGGGTCCCAAACAGCCCTGGACCTGGCAGAGGAAGGAGAGCGTGTCCAGAGAAATGAGTCGCTTTGTTTTGTTTTGTTTTCCTTCTAGGTTAAGCAGCATGGGGTTTTTTTTTTTGTTTGTTTGTTTCTTTTTTTCCCCTCCCAATAGCATTTACTGCTCCTATCCAGGCTCAGCGCACCAGCACCTCGTTCTTGCAGGGTGCAGGGTCCCAACCCCGGGGCCTCCGTGAGGTGCCCATCTCTTCACAGAGGGTATGGAGCAGGTTTGGAGAGGAGAGACTTCCCAGCATGATCCGTGGGGCTGTTCTGGAGTTGCTGCTTGTGGGGCTGCCTGTGTGCCAGGACACCTGCCCTACCATGCAGGGCAATGATGGGCAAAGGGCTCTTCTCCCTGGTCTGCCTGTGCCCCAAGCCTTTTCCCTCCCAATCCAACCCATGGATTCTCCCCACCCCCTGCTCAGTAGTGTTAGGAGACAAATGCTGGTGCTGGAACCCGGCTCCTTGGGCACTGCCTGGGGCCATGGGCCGGTGTGGGCTCGATGATGCTGCAGGTGTCACAGCCCCGTGGGCAACGGGGGAAGCTCTTCCGCAGCTCTGCTGAGGGCTCTTCTGACACACAAGCCTGCAGGGAGGAAGCTTGAGCAGGCAGAGGCTTCTCCAGGTGCTCCGGGATGGAGTGAACACTGTGTGCCAGGCTGGGCATCCTGCAGGAGAAGAGAGGCAGCTCAAGGGACTGGCAAGGGGTGGAGGGCTCCGTTTTGCCCCTTTTCCCCCTCCTTGGTATGGGGGGTGCTGCATGGGGACCCCCTGGCGCAGGAGATGGACTGTGGTGCTCGTGGGTGACCTGTCCCGTCCCGGAGCAGCCCGATGGGGCCGGCTGGTGGGGTGCCCTGCTCGCGGGGTGCAGGAAGGGGCTGGGGCGCCCACAGCCCCCCGGCCGGCTCTGCCCCACGCGCCCTCCGCACGGGACGGCGCTTCCGCTCCCGCCCCCACGGGGCGCAGAGGAAACCTGCGGTGGCGGCAGGACCTCACATCTGCAAACCTCTCCCCTCAGCCGCCCTCGCTTCCCCCGCTGATTGCATCGGTGATCTCTCGTGCGGGGAGCGGGGGTGTCGAGGGGGGACCTGGTGTTCTGCCTCTGCTTCATAGAAACTAGATGCGTTTTGCAAAATCTCTGCATCACAGCGAGGGAAAGGGCGAAGCGTGGGGCTGGAAACGGCTTCTCCGGTCCCTGCTTTTGGTTAATGATGGGGTCACAGATGGCTGTGCTGCAAGGGGCTGAGCACTGTCTGCCCCCTCCAGGTTTTGCATCTCTCCCTCCCATGGGGCAGGGGCTGTGGGCGCTTGTGCTAGCACAGACGGATGGATGAAGGCTGTGGCCCTCAGCTTCATCACCTGGGGAAGGCCTCCTCCTTCCCCCCGCTCCCCTTCACAGCAGCCGCTGGTGCCTGGCAGTGCCAGGGTTGTCCCTCCTGGGTGGCTCCCCTATGTGACCTTGGCTGTGGGGAGCAGCGACGAGGGGACGAGCGGCTTCGTGCAGTGACCTCCTTTCTTTGCAGGGCACGGTCAATACGGCAGAGCCCACGTTATCGGCAGCCGTGTTGGAGGGAGAGCGCGTGGAGGTCGGGGCGACCTTGCCAGGCTCTCCCGGCAAAGCGCTGCAGCAAGTGGCTCCCTGGGGAGCTCGTACGTGTCCTTGGGTGCCACGGGAAGCCACTGCACCCTCCAGCTGCCTTGTCCAGAGGAGCGCGGTGAGGCTGGATGCAGCACCAGCCCCCTGCCCCGGGAGCCGCGAGAGCTGCTGGTGATTCCTGCGGCGCCGGTGCCACTCGCATGAGAATGAGGCGCTGGCAGCGCGTGCGAGCGCGGCCGCCTCCGCACTGCGCCCGGCAGCAGCAGCCCGAGCAGCAGAGCCGGCGGGGCCGCTGCCCACGGGCTGAGCTGGGCCGGGAGGGCATCAACCTGGTGGCATCGTCCCTGCAGCGGGACGGGGCTGCCTCAGGTGCCCCCGTGCAGGGACAGCAGCCCCCTCCTGGGCTGGTACCTGGCTTCGTACTCACCCTGCGGCCCCTGCAGGAAACCTGGCTCTGTCCTTGCAGGATTTTGGAGGAGGGCAGCCAGGAGCCACAGGCTGGGTGGCGTGTGTCCTTGGGCAGCGGGCTGGCCTCGGCTCATGGGAAAGTGCCAGCGCTGGACAGGGGAAAGATGTGTATGAAGGCACCATAAAAGAATAAAAGAGAGAGAAAAAACACATCAATGGGCTGGTGCCAGGAGAGATGAGCCCGCCAGGCTCCCATTTTCACCTGGCCGCTCTCCCGTGTGCTCCCTGCCCTGACATCTGTCCCGCTCAGTCCTGCTGAGGCCGGCGGCAGAGGAGGGCATTTGAGGACTGGTGTTTTGGGGGTGGGAATGCAGCCATTCCCGGTAGGAATGGCCCCTCTCTGCCCATACAGCATGGCCACGTGTCCCAAGTGTCTCTGAGCAGAGTCTGTCACCTGCAGGATGGTGATGTGGAGCTGCGTGGCTGCTGTGACCGTGTGGTTTCTACCTGCTAGATACCCAGCTGGTGCTGAGTGCTCCTTTTCCATTATTATTATTTTTTTAATCCTATTTGGACCCCTGTGAATGGTCCCACAATGTAAAGCAGAGCCGCGCGCTCTGCACAGTCCTGTGGCTCCCTGCAGTGGCAAGTCCTGCGGCCGCCAGATGTGCAAACAGCTGCTGCTCTCCATGGGGCAGGGGTTGCCTGGCATTTCCACACGGGCCGGCAGGCGAAGGTGTGAAACGAGAAAGCAGGAGCCAGAGCAGATCACTCTGAGCAGAGTCAGACTCTTATCTGATCGCAAGCACAAACCGCAGCGGCGATGCTGTGTGGGATGGGGAAGCGGGTGCTGGATTTATAAAGGTCAAGAAAAGCCCCTGTGCTCACGTCTCCCCCACCACGTGTGTGGGTACGGGCACAGAGCTGGTGATGCCCGTCCCCTCGCTCCATACTGTGCTCCCTAGGAGCAAGCCCAGAGGGAAGCTGAGTTATTTCTCTCCCTGGAAGCATTCCTCCGAGTTTCCCATCGCTCTTATCCACATGTGCCTGAGGGATGGGAAGGGGCTAAACCTGCCCCTCGGCTCAAGGCGAGTGCCGTGGCTCAGCCCTGCAGCTCTCCTGGCCCTGTGCTAGTTCTGGTGCAGCAGGATCCGTCCTCTGCCCTGACCAGGACTTCCAGGTGGGACCTGTCTGCCAGGGCCACAGCGCTGCTCCAGGGACCGGCTGCTGCTGCGAGATACAGCCTGCCAGGAAACAAAGCCAGGGCAGAGCGGGTCTCCTTCCACCAGTGTTGCTTCCCTGCACAATTGGTCTGCAGGTTGCTCGACTCCATGTTTCCTTTGGACGGCTGGCGAAGCAGCGGGATGGGGCCGGCAGCCTGTGACGGAGGCGCAGACCAGAGGACGGTTGCTCCTCTTGCAGGCTGCTTCACTCCATCACCTCCAGCACTGCTTCAGCAAGGTCCCATCGAGCCCCATCCCACCTGCTGCTCCTCTGCCCTTGGCCTGGGGAACAGAAATCCCCTTTTCTTCCCCTTTTTCTCCTTCTGTGCTCATTAACTGGCACTTTCCAAAGGTATCGACTGTTTGCTTCTTCTTTCCTCTCTTTCGGTTGCCAGAGGGAAGCCCTGAGAGCCTGTCCCAGCCCTCCCAGCTGTGTGTAAGGTCTCATGCATGTGCTCTCCCAAGCAGAGGCCTCATCAGGAAGCCGTGCTTTAGCGTGAGGAACCAGCACAGCTCCACAGCTCTTTCCCTGACTCAGTCTGTTTGCAGAAGTATCTGTGTCATGCCAGACATGTGCTGTCTCTAGGTATTTTTATACACCTGCAACTCTGTTTGCCAAGTGTTGTGTTTTCGCACGCTTTATTATTTTCCTGGAAACTGTAAAGGAAGTCCCTGGATCTTGCAATCTTGAGAGCTGTTTGCATTCACCCATCTCTGCACTTGTATCCCGGGGCAGGGTGTGCCTGTACCTAGGCTGCCTCTCCCTTGGGATGAAGTCCCAAGGGAGCACCCGGGGGAAGCACCCAGGGTGCACGCGGAGCCGTTGGGGTGTCCCTGCTCTCCAGCCTGCCCCTCTGCTCTCTCCTTGCCATGGTTTGAGGCTTGGCGGAGCGGGGGGAAGCAAGGGCGTGTGCTGCAGGAGAGCCTGGTGTTTCTGTTGGCACACTCAGAGCAGAAGGACACCTTATCTACACGATGGAAAGTTTCTGCGCTGTTTATCAGGCATTGAGAAAGGTTAGATTAGAGGCTCAGGAGCAGCGTAGTTTGCAGCAGAGCACCGAGCAGCCGTGTCCGCACTCCCAAAGGAGGAGGGGGCCTTCGGGCCAGGCGCCGGCAGCACTGGCCATGCTCTGTGGGATGTGGGTACCTCTGCCTGGGTACCCCGGCCCGAGGGCTGCAGGAGGGTCCCAGCCCCGTGGTGTTCCTGGGGTGATGCTGAAGGAACTTTTGGCTCTAACCTGTATAGCTATACGTATTTCTAAAAACATTCACCAGCCTAAGTTTGGTTGTTCTTGCTCCTTTCCAGAGACAGGAGCGGAACTTGCTGGTGGCCAGCCTGACACAGAGCAACAGCTGAAACACAGAAGCTCCGCAATAAGAGCGTGTGTCTGAGCTGTGACAGGAACCCCCGCACTGCTCAGGGTGCCCACAGCCACGTTAACCCTCTGCACACCGGAGATAATGTGATGTTTCCCCTGCTGTGCTGGGGGGTGACCTCTCCCGAGCCCCCACAGCTCTGATGCATGCCCAGGCTTTGCTGGCCACCACCGTCAGGGAGCAGGACACGGCCAGCGTTGAAGAGCAGCAGTGACTGGTGGCTGCACCTGCACTTTGTGTAGCAGGATCAGAAGGCAAAGCTGTCCCCACCACACAGGGGACATTTGGTCCTTCCTTGAGACGATGCTGATGGCCTGGGTCAGTTGGGGAGCCCAGACAGTGCTCCCTGCACAGAAGGGTGCATGGGGGGTGACAAATTGCTGGGTGATTGTAGGAGCAAGAGCTGTGTGGCCAAGGGGAGAGCTCATTGCTTAACAGTAAAGACAGAAAAGTCTGGGCATAAAGGAAAGCCCAGATATAAAGGAAGTCCAGATACAAAAGGAAGGTCCAAGCAATGCTGGCTTCCCACCTTTACCTCTCTCTCTGGGGATGCACTTGCGCCCAAACCCCTGCCCGTGAGAAAGCTCTTACCTCTCGAGTGCTCCGTCAGCCAGCAAGGTCCCCGTCCCGTTCCTCATCTCCAGGCGCAGGGGTTTTCCCTCGTGCCCACCCTGGCCCTGCTGTTTGCTCCTGGGCTGGGCCTTGCGGAGGGCGGGCAGGCAGCCCCGGGGCCCCCCCGGCTTCCAGCAGTGCAGCAGGTGCTTGTAGGCCACGCGGAAATCCCTGTTGAGGGTGCCGTAGAGGATGGGGTTGAGGGCTGAGTTGGCATAGCCCAGCCAGAGGACGATGGACATGGGCGCTCCCTTCACGCTGCTGTCCCCCCACATGCCCCGGTAAGTGAATACTGTGAAATAGGGGAACCAGCACACAACGAAGGCCCCCAAAACAACTGCCAGGGTCACTGTGGCTTTGTGCTCTTTCACGATGGGCGGCATGGGGGTGTTGTTGCCGCAAGACCACGTGTGGTTTATCCTCTTGGCCTGCTCCCTTGCTATCTTGAATATTCGGTAGTAGGTGATGCACATGATGACCAACGGGACGTAGAAGGTGAGCAAGGCGTCCACAAGCCCGTACACCGGGTTCACCTCCAGCTTGCACTCCTCGCTGCAGTTGGAGGCCGTGTTTTGCACTGCTGTCCCATTAGTGTTCCAGCCCAGGTGGATTGGTAGGAAGGAGACCATGAGTGAAACCGCCCAAATAATGACCAAGCCCACGGTCACCCGCGAGGGAGTGACCAGCTGGCTGTAGCGCAGAGGGGTGGTGACCGCAAAGTAGCGGTCCAGGCTGATCATGAAGAGGTTGAGGATGGAGGCTGTGCACAGCATGACATCCAGACTGATGTAGATGTTGCACAGAATGCTGCCGAAGGGCCACTTGTGGGTGAGCTCGTAGAAGGCAGAGAAGGGCAGCACCAGGAGGCTCAGCAGCAGGTCCGTGATGGCCAAGGAGACGATGATACAGTTTGTCAGGCTGCGGAGCCGGCGGTCAAAGGTGACAGCCAGGCAGACAACGACGTTACCGCAGAGGGTGAACACAATGAGGATGGCGAGGAAGGAGCCCACCAGCACCTGCAGGTGGAAGTCCATGGGTTCTGGAACGTTTGTGAGGTTGTAGCATGGATCCATAGTGCAGGGGCATGGGTGGAGATGTTCCTGTTCTCCTTGGCTACTTGGAATAAGCTCCTCCTGGGCAACGTTGGAGCACTTTTCAAACCTACCATGTGCCTACAATGACCATGCAGAACATTATAGGGCCACTTCACATGCTCAACCTTGTATTTTAGGAATCACATAGCCTAGGGAAAGACATAGGCCTGCAAATCACGTGTGCATATTGGCCCCACCTGGGAGCTCAGTGCTGAGCTGATCCTCTGCAGCTGCTGATGGGTCTCAGCTGTTCCCTTTTCCTCTCTTGCCTTTTCCTTTCCTCTGAGAAAACAACAAGGTCAGGTCTTGTGTGGTCTTGTCCCTCTGTTGCTTTTTCTGTGTGTTTACATCAGAGAAAGCAAGAAGAAGACTGGGCTGTGTGTCTTCCCACTGGCAGTGCTGCAACTGGGACAGAGATTTGCCACCTCCCAAGGAGAACCTGGAAAAATGAGGTCAAGTCAGAGCTGCAGTGGGCAAAGGTCCTTTGAGCAGCCCCTCTTGGATCCCTCCTGGCTGTGGATGTGTTTGCTGCTCGCCTGGTGCTCCAGCCCATTTAGACCCAAGATGGAAAGTCCTTCGGGAGCTGGGAACACCAGTCCCTCCCAGTCTCCCTCCTCCATCCTCTGAGGGTGACTATATAACTTACAGCAAGGAGGTCTAAAGGCATCGAGTTCCTACAGGCTTATGGTGAAAAGGGCCCTTGGAAAGGATGCAAGAAAAGACTCTTTCCTGGGAATTTCTAAAGCTCAAGTGCCCTTTTAAAAGTAAGTACTTGCTTGTTAAATTTTGCCTTATTAGCTGTATTTTGGCCGGTCCTTTGGTAGCCTGTGCCTAGTGCTGCCTCAGTCAACCCAGAAAGGAAATCACTGCTTTGCTGGTGACATAGATGTGTCTGGAACGTGCTTGAGGTGACTTATGCTCCCAGTTGAAGGTGTGTGGGCCAAGCAAGGCAGCGTCCCCGAGACTCCTCAGCAAACAACTGCTGGTTGCTGAGACCTGATGGATTAGAGGGGATACCTGCAGCCCTGCCCTTTCCCAGGGAGTAGCTGATGAATGAGAAGGGATGATCCAGCACATGGGAGGGGGTCTGGCGAGAAGCGCAAACCTGTTGTTGCACGGGGGTTGTCTGGATACCGGGATTCAGCTCACTGGGGGATGGATGCGCTACCCTGGGCCGCAGCAGGCACGTGCAGAGCAGCTCCTCACCTCCTGCTGCAGCACAGGCTCTTGCCACGGGAAGCTCTTTGTTTGCCTACAAAAGGAGCACGGAGCAAGCTGAGCACTGCCTGCCCACTGGCAGAACAGGTTGTTCCTACAGAGGGATATTTCCAAGTGAAAGGGATGTTTTTTTCATTGCTCCCAACGTGCTGCAAAAGGCAAGGTAAATTATAGAGGGGGGAATAGCACACTAGGAAAATGCTGTGGGTGGATTGCAGCCTCTGCATCATCAGCAAACTGCTCCCACCACTGGCTCTTGCAGCGCAGGTGGGCTCTCCTGGGCACCCACTTGCAGCGCTGCTGTGATCCGGATGCATTGGTGTCCGCAGCATCAGCCACAGATTGTGGGGATCTGCTGCTTTCCTGAAGCTCTGACACCGTGGAGGATCCCTGTTACGCTGCCTGTGCTCCGTGGATGAGCCCAGCACAGCGTGGCCTCCTCCTTCCTCGCCAGTGTGGGGCTTTGGCTTCCAGCCCCTAGCAGGGACTTGTGTTCACATCTCCCTGTGCAGGCTGTGCCATTTGCCCCCCGCTCTGGCAGCTCCAGGGCTGGCACTGCAGTCCCAGTTAGAGGTGCATTTGCCTCTTACTGATTTTCTCTTAATGCAAGAAATGGGCGCTTTCTTTTTTCTTTCCTGACGCTTCCTCTTTCCTTTAAACCCTGGGGAGTTTGCTCTGGCCCAGGATGGAGCAGGACCAGGTGGCCACGGGCAGCTGTGCCGCAGTCGCATGCTCCAGTCTGGCCAAAAACCAAGTCTTCTTCCAAAAGCGAGACCTTCTTTGTGCCACGAGGTGGACGGATCGTCCCATGTCCCCTGGCCCATTACCTGCATGGAAACCTCCCCCCGAACGACCTCAGCCTCCGTGCCTGGGCACGGCCTCGCGGGAGAGGAGGTCAGAGGCCCGCAGGGATAGCAGGGCTGGCAGGGGACCCGGCACGGTGCAGTCCCCTGGGAACCGCACCGGGCTCGAGGTGCCCGCCTGCCCTCGCAGAGCATCGCGGCGCTGCTGGCCGCACGTCTGCCCCTTGGTGTCCGCCCGCCTGACCTGCGGCCGCGGGTCTCGCCGCGTGGCTTCGGCTCCCGCTGCGTTTCAGCAGAACGGGCTCCTTTCCTCCCTGACCTATGCATCGAGCAGCTGTTTCCCTTGATGGCCATTCTAGGAAAAGGCTAAAAAATCATGTCCTTGCGGTCCTGTTTCCTGAGCTTTTGCATTCCTCTGCCTGGCCCTGCTGCCTGGCCCTATTCCTGGTCAAAACCACCCCTAGTGTGGGTGCAGAACAGGGCAGCACTTCAAGGAAGTCCTTCCAGCGCCTTTTGCAGGGGCACTAGCACTCTGACGGATGCTCTCTGCCACAAAAACTTGTCTGACACATCCTAAGATTGCATTTCTTTCCTTACAGCTATCCTGAGGTTGCCTAAAAGCCAGATATTTGTCCTGTGCTCTTTTCAACTGCTGAGTCCCAGCATCAGGTGGCAATTTTTGCTGTTAATCCCTAAAAGCCAAACCATTTTGGCTTCTGCCACCCATTTTGTTTCTATCAATTTTCAGACTCTCCGGTTCTTCACTGTAGTGTTTTTAGTGCCTCATTCAGTTTAAAACTTCTCCCAAGCTTCTTATCAATATATTTTCATACAGGATTCTTTTTTTTTTTTTTTTTTTTTTTGAGCCTGGATATCACTAATGAAAGCCATTAAATAAAATTCATCTCAAGACCGATCTTTGAGAAACTCCGTTAATAGCCTTCTCCAGCGCGATAATGATCCTTCCATTGTAACGTAATGTCATCTCCCCATTAGGTGGTTCTTTAAACTCCTTACAATTCTTATAGTAATTCCTGCCTGAGTGGATATTTTCTGCTCTGAAGGCCACGTACTTTGATCCACTGTGTTTCCGTTTAAAATATCAATTATCTCCGCTAGGGAGGGGGCCTGTGAGTCGTATGTGGTAAATTTCTATTGCATTTTATCCTGTTTTGTTCCTACTTCCCTGTCTGCCTTGCAGCATCCTTTCCCGGAGCACTGTTTGTTCCAGCACTTTGTGCCCTGCTGCAGCAGGGCTCATGGGAGGTAGGGTCCGTTTCTAGCAGAGGTAAATGCATTTACTGCTCTCTACTTACGCGCTTCCACTTCTGGCACAAAAGGGTTATTTAAAATTAGTGGAGAGTCTAGGTACATCTGCAGCCCTGAAGGATGCAAGTGCAGGAAGGAGCTCTTGGGGAGGCTTAACGTGGCAGCCCGTCTTTGGGAAGGGTTTTCCACCACCTGCAAGGCCATGGGCAGTGTCAGTGGATGCAGGACAAGCCCTGCATTAAGTGTTTTAGTCATTCTGGGGATGCGGTGGCTCTGCACCCAGGCAGACCCTCTCTATCTCTTGCTTTAATGTGCCTTTGAGCAAAGAGCTGGCAAAAGTCAAGTAGGAACAAAGCAAGTTCCCTGGCCTCGCAGCACTTGCAGCGAAGTGTCGGTAGCTTTTTCTAAGATTGTGCTCAAGTGCTTCCATGGATTAAGCATCTGGGTGTCCTGTGTGGTGCTTGGGGCTGGGCTGTGCGGCTGTCAGGAGGGTGGGGATTGCTCCGGTCTGCAGGAGGATGCCGGAGGTCGGAAAGCAGGAGTGGGGAGGGATGTGGGGACCTTTGCAAAGGGGCTGTTTCACCCCTCTGCTGGAGCCGCGAACCTGTTTCACAACTGGGAAAGACCAAATTTGCCAGGACCTAGACTTGCGAACTATGTGAGAAGGAACAAGCGGCACAGAAATCGGCTTGTCCTGCTGTCTGTGGAGGGTTTGCTGGGGCTCTGGGACCATTTCTGGCTCATGTGCGAGCAGCCTTTGAGAAGGAACATTCCTCCCCTGCTGCCTGTCCCACTCAGCATCCCCTGGCATCTCTGTGCATCGCTTTCCCTGCACCTTGGCTGCTGGACTCTGCCACCTTCTCTCCCTCTCTTGCCCACTCTGTGCACCCCTGGGGCTGCGGGGGACACCAGGCTCCCACGTCGCTGCAGTTTTCTCTGGAAGTTTTGCCCTATGTTGTCTGTGCCCTGTGCTCTGTGACCAACTCGCAGCCTGGTCCCATTCCCACGTGTGGGGAAAGGCAGGAACAATCTACTGACTTGCACAGGTCTTTTCTCCTAGTAGAGATGCATGGGCTGGCTCTGTGGGAGTGCTGGCACGGGGCTGTCACCCCTGGGGGGTGAGCAGAGGGTCTGGGGAAGCAGGATGCTGCCCACCCTCCGGATGCTCCCAAGGGAAGGTCCCTGCTAGACCGGGAACTCTGCAGGTAGGAGAGAGCTCAGAGCGCCCAGAGACAGAGAGAAGAGAGATTCACGGAAGCCCACAGAGAGCAGACAGCATCTCAAAAGTTTCCTCTGCAAAGGTTTCCTGAGGGAGGTGAAACTGAAAATGCAGCGCGGGGCTCGTGAGCGCTGCTGGAGCAGCAGAAGTTACTGCACAAGTCCCTGGATTTGTCTTCCCGCCCTAAAGAAGCCCCATGGCTGGTGGCACAACCAGTTTCCACCGCTCGTGCCCTTTGCGTGGCTCCGGAGGCTGCTGTGAGCGCTGGGTGGGATGGGGACCTGCGGCTGCTACTGCCCGGAGGGCAGGGAACGGCCCGGGCAGTGACCTGGTGGAGTGGGAGCAGCTGGAGCATCCTGCCCGTGCTCCTGGCTCCGTGGGTCCCAGCAAGTCCCCAGGCTGCGCTCTGCTCTCACCGCTCCCTTGCTCTGACCCGAGGCAGCGCAGGGTGCCCAGCACATCCCCGCCCGCATCCAGGAACCCCCAAGCCCTCTGCCAAGTCACCAGTGCGGAGATTTACCTGTGTAACTAGTAGTAGGAAAGGAAAATGAGAGCGCTACCTGGGACGTGTTGCTGTGGCCGTGGGGAGCAGGTGAGTGTCCTTCCCGGTGCTGTTTCCTCCAAGTTGTAGCCGGCTGCCGCGTGGTCGGCAGCACCAGCGCGCGCGGCGCTGCCTCCGTCCCTCCCTCCCTGCTCCGCCGCGAGCAGCAATATCCAGGCAGCGGTGACTGCAACATGAGTCAGACCACAAGTGGGTGGGATCAGAGCGGTGAGCTCGGGCACGGGGGTTATCATCCGGCCCGCTGGAAATGCTGAGGTGGAGCCGTGTGGCGGCACGCGGTGCCGAGCCGCGCTCGGTGCCGAGGGCGCCTTGGCCCTCCCGTTTCCTTGTGCGCGGCCTCGCGAAGGCTTTGGTGTCATCGCTGCTTGCAAGGACCTGACCAGGTCCCAGCAGCAGATGCGCTTGCTGCTTTCTGGGAATTGGGGCTGGCAGGTGCAAATCTGCTTCTCTGGTAGTTCAGGCAACTGGTGCGCGAGGAGCAGGCAGGTCCCCAATGCAGGCAGCGCCGAGAAGCAAAGGCTCCTGGTGCCAGCGCAGGGACCATGCAGGCACAGGGCACGTCTCCTGCTGGCCTGTGCTGGACATTGTCCTCTGCATGTGTGATTGCAGGGGGGAACGGGGCCAAATACCGAACAGGCAGCGGCAACCTCCTGTGCCTCTCAGATCTGTCATCTGCGGATGCACTGTGCAAATACCAGCTGCCAGGACAGCTGTGCAAGAAGCTGTTTCCCCTCTGAGATGTCTCTCTAGAGCAGGGCTAGTCCCCAGGCAGTGATGCACCGAGGGCAAGGTGCTTCAGTCCTCTCTGCCACCTGTAAATCCTTATCCAAACAGCCAGGGACTGATTCACATTGGGCTCTGGCAGTGGGATGCAGCCCTCAGGCTCCCTGAGCTGGAGCAGGACGGAGCCTCCTGCCAGGTCGGCCCAGTTAAGACCCCTCAACACCTTGCCTGAACTTATCACCGTCTCCTGCCCAGTCTCATGGGAGTGCTGGTGGCACTGGTCTGTACAGCAAAGTGTCTTTGATAGGTTTATCTGCACACACCAAAGCCAAGATCAGTCTTCGATAAGCTTATGATCTGCTGAAGCTCAAGGGTTTTCCTGCGGCTTTGCAGTCCTGTGGCATGTCCATGCACGGGAGGAGAAGAGGCCGCTGTGAGAGCAGCCGTCTGCGCGGCAGGTAGCACCGTGCTGCTGCCATGGGATCTGTCCCTTTATGCAAGTTCCAAATCTGCTCAGGAATGTCCTTGAAAGCCAAAATCGCTGTGGTGGTGACTTATGCTGAGTCCTGTCCCTTGGCTCCCTTCTAGGGAGGATTTTTTTGTCTGGAAATCTTGGGAAGGGAGATGTGATGGAGAAATAAAAGCCTCTGGTTGTCGATGCCACATCACCGCCTTGCTGTAAGCCATCCCAACAGGTTTCAGGGGGACATTAGGCTCCCCAAGTTTCTTACCGTGTTCCCGCAGATGCACTGTGCCCTGGAGTTGAGGTTTCTGCACAGTCCCCTGTGCCCCATGTAAACCTGTCAGCTCCTCTGAGGACAATCTAGGGATGTGTCATGTGGCCAGGCAGTGTGCGGTGACAGAGACCTGCCCCGCAGGGCCAGCCCTATGGATTTGTCCTCAGCCACAGTCCTTGGCCCCAGCTCTGTAGATGCTGTTGCATTCGGTGCAGGAGCAGAGCAGCCCTGGGGCTGCAGGGTTGTCTCGAGTGTCGAGACACGGGGTTTCCCCCTTTGCATGTAAGTCCAGCACCTCTGCAGTCTCCTGACTGCAGAAGATCCTGGGAATCTGATCCTATACAAAGGCTGGGTTGTTACAGAGCTCCTGAGGGGCTGGTGTGCTGGATCAGAGCCGCTGAGAGCCGAGCACCGGAGGTGTGAGCGGTGCAGCCTGCACGAGCAGGCTCTGCGCCCGCCACGGCGTCCCAGGAAGCGGCAGACCCAACACCTGGAGAGCTGGCATCTGGCAAATATTAGTGGTGACAGGCTTCACCTCGGAAAGAGGCATCTGGGAAGCATCAGCCTTGGGGCTGGCCCGCTCTGCATCTCGACAGCGCAACAACATCTGCCTGAACCAGCATGACGGGGTCTGTGTGGAGCAAGTGGAGAAACTCATAAATTGGGACAATCCCCAAGTGGGCTTCGCTGAGCAGCGGAGTGATTAATGAGACAGGAAATGAAACGGAGGAGCCTTTTGAGGTCTAGCATCTGTGCTTGTGCGGAGCAGCAGTCGTTAGAGGTCTCGGCAATGCTGGGAGCTGGGAAAGTGTGAGGGAAGCCAGGGAAAGGGGTGCCAGGAAGAAGAGATTTGGGAAGCACGTGAGCTGCTGCAGAGCCCTGGATGAAGGAAGTCCAGGGAGGCAGCAACCATGAGTCACCTGTCACAGCCCCATGTGGCAGCTCGGCTATGTTCTCCACGTGTCTCCAACATGGGCTGGATTTGGAAGAGTCAAAAGTTGAAGGTTGGAGGGACAGGGAAGGAGCCCTGTGCTGAGGCTGCTGGGTTCACGGCCTCCCCAAGAGCAGGGAGAAGGAGGCTCTAGGGGAGGAGATGCAGCCTGCTCTGACCGGCTCTGCGATGCATCTGGGAAGGGAGAGCCTGCGGCTCCAAGCTGCTGCTCGAGTCCCTGCCGGGAGGTCGGTGACCACGGGGTGAACATAAAGCCAGCAGCAGTGGGGCTTGTCAGGGGGGCTGAAAGGACCTGGAAAATGGCACTTTTGGGGTGCGAAGCAGCTGTTCAGGAGCAGCAGGCACTGGGCAGTGTAAGCTGTGATGGTCCGGAGAGGAGACCTGCTGGGTTTAAAGACATCAGTATGGACTCTAGAAACAGATCCCAGGACTAGGAAAAGAAACTGGTGCTGGAGTTACTTCCTGTGGAAAAATTGAAGATAAAAATCCACAGAAATGTCCTGATCTGGTCACAGGGCCTGGACAGACAGAAAAGGTCACGTTATCACAGCACTTTGAATTCCACTTGATGTACAGTAAAAATATAAGACAGAGATTTCCCAGATTTACAAAGTGCCAGTAATTATTTTTTTCTAAGCTGGTATGTTTCAGTGAAAACTCAGTCCGGGAAAAAATGCTAACAACTACGAAAATCTTGGATTTCTCCCTGCTTGGGGGTGTGTAGTCCTGTTCATACTTGTGGGAAACAGTTATCCCAAGGAAAGGAAATGTGAAACAGCCTCAGCAAGCTCAAACCCAGGGTCCAGCCCACCCATGTCAGCCTGTGAGGAAGTGCTCTGTGTGAGCAGATCCAGTGTGGGACCTGTGCTGGGTCATGGCTGGAGTCCAGAGCAATATCCTGTCAGAGAAAGACTCGCTCACTTGTGTGTATTTGCAGTACCGTAATTATCAGCTATTCCAGGGATATCTCTGTCCAAAGGCATTTTTCCGGGACGTGACCTCTGCATCCTGGAGAGCAAAAGAATGCTCAGGCCTTTCCCACCTCATCCACTGGATGGGGGCAGGCTGTGATTTCATGGGAAGCTTTCTTAAGCTTCTCTTAAGTGAAGAGCAAGGATGCTGAAGGTATATTTCCAAGTTGTTGGTCTATGGGTGTTGCACAAAGCTCTCCTGTCTTCTATATCCTACAGGTAGCTTTGAAGGAAGAGACTTGGGAATAAGCAGATGCAGATTATTTGTGGTCGCATGGGTGCGTGGCTGACTTGAAGCCTGTGAACCACAGTGATCCCATCCAGGCCTCCTGGGGAACTCCCAGCTCTGGCAGCATCTTCAGGAAGCTGAGGGCTGAGGACTGTTTCTCCTTTCCTTGCCCAAGGGCTAATGATGGTCTGAACTCGGCTGTTCCCAGCAATATGGTGAGAGATTAGAACTTCATGGCAGGCAGAGAGCAGGCTGGCTCGTAGATGAGGAGTATGTACGACTCCTGTGCAGGGCTTTTCTTCTCTTTGATGCACTGTAAGGAGCAAGAGGAAAGCCTGAGGTCTGCGTGAGGCTGAGACAGCTCTGCCTCACCAGACCACAAGGCTCAGAGGTGAGCGTGAGCATCTGCAGCACATGCAGATCAGCCGGTGTGCGAGAAGCATTCCCAGGAAGTGAGCAAGCTGTGGTTTTGAAAAGTGTGCTTTTTCTTTTGCTTTTGATTTTTTTAAATAGGCTTTTTCATTGAACCTGATGAATGCAATCATCAATGTCCTTGTTTGCCTGATGAATGCTTAATCCTGCTCTGAACGCTGCTGAGAGCAGAGCCAGGGTGGTATCTCGTGGCAGCGGCTGCGTTCCGGACTGCACAAAGCTCTTCCTCCTTCCAGGCGTGGAGGAGGCCGCTCTGCCGGCTGCTCCAGGTCCAGCAGCAGGGCAAGAGGCTGGGATGCTCCAGGCTGCTCAGACACCTGCAGCATTTTTGGCTCTGTCGGGACACCTGTTTCAGTTTTGGGCCAGTGAAGTGTGATCCACATACCTACGTGTCTACCACGAGGCTGTTCTGGTGCTCAGTGCCCACCTTGCTCCACCTCAGCATCCTCCCTCACGTACAGCTTGATAGCTGGAAAGCTTCATGGGAGAGAAACAGGAATGGCAGAGGCCTGGAGGATATGTCCTATGAGGAAAGACTGAAGGGATTGAAGGGGTCAACACGGAATTAAAGAACCTACAGAAGACACTGCGAGCAGTGCATGACTGACCACCCCTGCAGTGCCTCCAGCTCTTCAGTATATATGATCCATACATACTATGATTTTCTTTCAGCCATCAACACTGGAAAGACTGCAGCAGCTCAGGGTTAAAGATCTGGCATCCAACAATAATCACCTATGAAAAATGTATAAGCGTGTGGAGAAACTTCCCCAGAATGTTCCCCCTGTGCAGTGCAAGCTGAGACTTGTTGCAGGCGCTGGGTTACCGCTGCTCTTACAAAAGAAAGCAGCCGCTTGCTGTGCTAAGGATGAGCTCTTGCCAGGTACCCCGGTCAAACCCTGCCTGGTTTGGGAGGCAGGCGAGCTAGCTTGGTAGTGAACGAAATTCCCAAATATTTCTTTCTCTTGCACAGTCTGGAATGAGGCCAAACACGTAGGATTGGAAGCTCTCTCCAGACAATTAATTGTTGAAGACAGATAATTTGTTAAGTAAGAGAGGCTTTTAATTTGTAAGAGCTGATCTATTCTTATTGTATCCTTTAAATTGAAGGAAATAGGGTTATTCAAAATAGGCTTTGAATAGAAGATTTTAATTTACAGGCTATGTTTGAGGCATTGACAAAACTAGGAAACAGCCTTGTGAGAAGAGCACGTTCTCCCCCAAACCTGACTGTAGTCTGCAGAGAGTGCTCAAGAACAATTAAATTCATTACAAATGCACTTGCAAATCTTTTTTTTTTGCAAAATTCAACTGGATTTGCTCAGAGAAGACAAAGCTGTCTCTGCTGCTAATTGTTGGGAGGGGACTAGTAGTGTTGAGCTAAGGTGGCTCCTACCAGTATTGACCCTGTTCCTATTTCCTTGCTATCTAGACCCTAGACTTTGGATTTGTCTAGATTGTTGGGGTGGGACTTTTCTTTTATTCTGTGTTTGCAGAACACCCCAAAGAGGGTCCTGCTCCAGGGATGAGTGCTCTGATAACACGGATAACACTCCCCAAATTCAGGATACTCCAGCTGGTTGGTGCTGAGGGACCCCAAAGATGCCTGTGGGGTGCTACAGGATGCAACGTCATTAGAGCTGTTTTCATGTGTATGAAGCCAAGACTCTTCTCTTGTAAGCAGGCATAAATCTGGCCCTAGGCCAACAGCCTCCTCAGAAGACCTGCCTGAAGCTGAGGAAGACATGTCAGTCTTTTCTCAAGAGAAAAGTTACTAAATGTGAGTGGGCCTTGTGCTCCCAAGTGCCACTGGAGAGAACATGGTTCTGTGACCCAGGAAAGCATGGGAAGTCCTATCAAATTTGGGCTATGCAAAAGATGAAAGAAAGGAGGGTGCAACTGCAGTCCTGTGTCCACCTGCAAGTGCATGTCCTGCAAGTGTGTGTCCTGCCAGTGGCTGGGCTCGAGCAGCACGTGGAGCCGATTCCCGTGCATTGTCTTTGCAAATGCCCACGCTCGTGGTTATTCTGGTATCACTCCTGTCCTGGTTTTGTGACGTGACGTGATGTGAGGGAATCACAGCGGCTTCCTGCAGTATCTCCCCATGCAGCTCTTGCCCTGGGCTACCGTGGAGCTCTGCTCGAGTCAGGGCCAGCGCACATGGGGACAGTCACACTGCTCTGCATGTCCAGCCCTGCTGCCCTGCTCAGCCACATAGAAGCCAACAGAGGATCCAGAACCCATGTAGGAAAGGGAATTGCATAGGGAACACTTCCAATGTAGCATGTTTTTTTCAGGAAAAAAAACATGGATTCTTCAAAGCTGACAGCTTGCATAGGAAAGGATGCATTTTGACCGGTTCTCCTTATTGCACTTGTTCTTTTGAAGTATCTATATTTAGAAGTCTTTGTGAAGTCTCACTCTGGTGCTTTTCAAAGTAGATTTTTTTTTTTTATTTTTTCTTCTTTGAAACAACTTATTTAGAAATTTATGCTCATCTGCAGCATAAGAAATAGGTTGGGCTATAGAAAAGGCTGGAAATGGAAGTGAAATGACCCCTTCTGTCATTTAGAATACCTAATTTGCAATATACATTGAGATCCCAACTTTTCCCAACTTTCCCAGATCAAGATGGGAATCACTGGGGTTTATTTCTTTTTTCAGGCTGTGCCTAGAAGCCACGTCTTGTTTAGTTTAAAAACCGCATGAAATAGCGACTAACTGAAAATAAAATACTGCATTCTTTAGAAGATGAGAGCCTTTCCCAAAATGATGCACTGCTCCTCAAGGACTGCAAGTCCGTTGAGAATAAGCTTGCTGTGAAGGAGCACATCAGACGTCTCCAGGAGAGGAGCCAGCCCTCAGGCAGCTCAACGGGAAGCAGAATCAACTTTGTTTACTTCAGTTTAAAAAATAATAATTGCCAATGAAGTGAAGGCAAAAGGGAAAATGGGAGAGAAATTGAATTAGAGCTGTGTTTGTTGCGGTACTCCCCTGCGGCTGTCTGCATGCTGAACCCCCAGCCTGCTTCCCTGCCACATCTGGAGCTGACCTTGCAAGGCAGAGATAGGTGTTATGGGAGGGGATTAATGCCACTAGATTCCTTGCAGGGAGCGTGAGAAATTCAAAAGTAATTTGCTCCAAATAAGCAAAGCAGCCCCACTGCTGGAACATGCAGCAGCTGCCTGTTAGCAATGGGAGCAGGGTGCGCTGGGTCTGCTCTGGGGCATGAGATTAGCCTAGCTGATTAAGGCACATCCTGGTCTTGGTTTTTGGCTTAGCAGAGCATGGGATTTTCCTAGAAATCTCTAGAAATCGGATGGTAAATCGAGTGTTTCTTTTATGGAAAGGAAGTTTAGCACTCATGCGTACTCCAGAGGCAGGGAGGAGCTGAAGAGAAGGGGATATTTTTCGAGTGGTTTTGGCTTGGACGAAAACTGGTACCAAGTGGTGAAACTGAGATGTTCCCACCGCAGCACTTGAATACTCTTGTGTCAGATGCGGTGGCAGCGACCCTGTGCAACAGGGGCAGTCACAAGGGCTTGGCAGTCCCTGATCCACTGGCACTGCTGGGGTTGGGCATTCTCCATCACAGGCAAAGGGTTATCCCACCTTCTGCCCTTTTTACCATTCCAAGCAGGCAGAGAGGATGCTACATCCCTTCAGTGGGGCTGGGTTCTGTGAGACCCTTCCTTGACCCTGCTCCATGATCATCCTATTCATTGGGGTACCAAGATCTCAGCCACATGGTCCCAGGACAGTTGGGTGTACTGAGAGCAAGTCATGACCCAGGTGTGATGATGGGAGCTGTGCAAGCACAGATTCAAGGATGATGGCTGGATTTGCCCTCTGCCATGCTGAATGTCCTCTTTTTCCACTGTGCAGATCCTCAAGTCACCTACATTTTTCTTGTATGAGATCCAGATCTTCACGTGCCTGGGACACTTAGGTCAGCAAACGTGGTGAGCACAATCCTGTTATTGTGCTTAGGTTTTTTATGAAGATCTTTGCCTAGCCAAGTCTTAGACTCTGCTGTAGTCGCCCATGTTCAGGCTGTGGCCGTTGGCAGCGCTCTGTCCCACTCCTTCCATCTCCGACTCCAGCAAGGTGCAGATCTGCCTCACAGCCCTTGGACTAATCTCCATCTCTGCCAGGTTATCAGAGAGCTGGTGGTGAGGTGCTCTAGCAAATATTTTGCTGCAGCCGAGGTAGAGTAGACCACCCTCATTCCTCCCATCTACCGAGGCAGCTATCTTATCTGAGAACGGTATCAGGCGGTATCTGGCACTCCTTGGTAATGGAAAATGCATTGATATACCCCCGAGCTCCAACTGGCCCTCTCCTTGGACTTTGCTCTGAACCTGGCATGTGACATGGGATACCGCAGTGGGCTGTAGTTGATAAACTGGCACTTTGCCCTTGCTTGGGTCAAGGTGCTGTGTTTTCCATTCCCTTTTTGCTGTGCTTTGTGAGCGCTCAGTTGGGCAGATTTGCAGTTTAAGGGTCAGCATTCCAGTATTCTGGCGCTGGGGAACAGGAAGCAGCCATACCTCATGACGTGGGCTACCTGTCCTCTAACTCTCCATCCCAGAGAGGATGTACCATTTGCTACTTCCATCTCCTCCTTCTTCCTTTGCACACCAATGGGACATTAAAAACAGTCGGATCACACTTGGATTGGCTTTAGTCTATACCCCGCCATCTTTGCACTGAAGGTCCATTTCTTCTTCCCTTCTTTTCCTCAGATGTATATGGCTAAAACTTCTCTTGTAATTTGTTTTACAGTTTTCCAGGCAATGCAGTCTGACCTTTGTCAGTTCTCACTTTGTATCTTGGGCGTCTCAAAACATAAAGTGAGACTGTCTTTTCTTTGCAACGCGGTCCTTTCCCCCCTATTTTTTATCAGCTCTCTCCTTCCTTTTATGTGGTTGTTTCCTTGGCCAACACAAGAGCTCTTTCTGGCTTTAAAACACGTATTCCATAGATCAAAGGTACAAAACCTCTAGAAGAGACTCCAAACTGTCCCTGCATGCAAATGGCCACACCTGCAGTCCCTGTTTCCACACACAGGGCAGCACCAGGACAGGGTCCTGACGGGTACCCCTGGGCATAGTGCTGAGCAGGGGCTGAGCAACCAAAAAAATGCACAGCAGAGGAAATCCCTCATTACAGTCATAGTAATGAGTGGGGATTCCAGTGGTCTCTTTTTACCTGGCTATTCTCTCTTTCTTGGGGCACTCCCATGTATAAAGTGATGATCAGAGCTGCAGTTTAGCTGCTTTTCTAGCTTTGGCCATGCACAAGTTTTGTTCTGTCTTTGCATTGAGGGAGGGAACAGCCTTTGCTCGTGCTGTTTATTTTTAAAGCTGGGATATGTAACATAAAAATGAGCCGTGGCCATCGCACAGGGCAGAATGAGAGCATGAGAGCTGGGCTTGATTTGGGGCATGTGGGTCCCAGAAGATTCATTAGGGAAGGCAGAGTAACGCAAGGCTTAAGCCAGTGGGACAACACTGTTTTGTTTGGAAACATGCTAGAGATTAGCAAATAAATAATTTTAAAAAAGGAAGAAATGCCCAAATCTTTTGTCCAGATACCCAGATACCCCCAGAGTTTCAGGAAGACCAACTCTGGGATTTGGAGTCACCCGGGATCTTCTCTCTTTATAGCCAGAAGACAATTTTCAATTAATGCCACCAAGAGCATGCTCAGGTCTTCTCTGAAAGCCCACGTGTGGTTTGATGTGTTGGTGGCACAGCGGCACGGGGGCAACGCTTCTTGAAAAGAGCTTCCACCCTGTGCGTGAGAGCAAAGCATCTCCTGTGGTGCTGAAGAGTCTCGGGAGATCCCTCTGCCATGGGGGCATGGATGGAGAGGAGAGGAGAGGCTGGTTGTGAGGGATGGCCAAGACTTCTTGACAGTGACTCTAGCCCATTAGCAGCCCTGGCACCAGCCATGGCTCCAGAGTGGGAGCAAAATCAAACCAGATGTTCGTCAGTATGCATACTTGAAACAAAATCACTGTTGGGTTATTTTTGATAATCAAAGTAATTGAATTTGAAAATCCTAAAAATTAAAGGAAATCATTATAATAAAAGTTCCATGCTGGAGAAGTCACATGTTTCTTTTAGGAAATGTTGACGCTGACTTGCATGGCTTGCTCTGAAGGGCTCCTGTGCAGTTGCTGCTCCGGATGAAGTTGCTCCAGAAGGGAAGGGAGCGGATGCACCCCCAGTTCATGGGGTATGTGAGAGTGAGGGGCTGCTCCGGTAGCATGTGATATCTCACCTTTGCTTCAGGCTGTTGGGTCCCGGAGGATTTCTTAGGATTTCCCACAGCTGCTTCTTTTGCCTGTACTGGCAGCTAAATCCATTCCCATGGCAGTGCAGGGATCTGCGTGGGATAAAATGGATCCCAGACACCATGTAGAGAAAAACTCTGACAGGAAGGCAGACAGCTACTCCTTTCCTCCCAAAGCCCAGGCCTGGGGCTCGTTCTGAGCAGGATCCTGGGCAGAGAGAAATTTCATTCTGTCCTGTGTTGTCTGGAGCAAACTTCTAATTCTGGTGTTTTTGCCATGTGTTTGCACATCCCCTCTCACCTCATCAGACAGCTCTTGCGTTTCATAGCCTAGCTTTAAAAATAACCCCCGCGTCGCCGAAGGGGAGCGTTGCTGTCGAGCTGCACCTCAGGAGGCCGTCGTGGTGAGCCGGAGCAGCGGGTTCGCAATGTGGTCACCTCGGCTCCTTCCTGCTCCTCCAGCTCTGCAGAGAGAAGTGACATCTTTTTGGTACCTTGAGATCTGCTGCCTTCGCGCAAACTTCTCTTGTAGACCCTTCTCGTGGGAGTTGCCAGCTTTGACCCTGGTCCCATTGCCAGGGCTGCTCTGACTCAGCGCGGGGATCGTGGAGAAGGCATTGCTGGAGCCTGCCGGGCTAGGAGACATGTTCCATCTGCCTTGAATCAGGCAAAACATCCACAGAGGCCAAGGGCTGCTCCAGCAAACAGGAATCTTTCGCTTTGTTGCCAACAAAAGTGTTTTTTCAAGGCATTGCTGTTGCCAGAAATCTGTGGAGTCAAGACCTGGTATTTCTCCACTTCTAAATAGCACAAACCCCACTTCACTTTCTGCCAAGTAGAAAAGCTCTTGGCTCAGGGGATAAAACCAGGCATAAAGAGAGATTCCTCTCCTTTTCAGTAATGATTAACTGGTGGAAGAATTACCTTGCAGGGCTGGGAGGTGGAGGCATAGCCGGGATGTGCTTTGGTCTGCATATAGGAGCTCAATCGGCGCTTGCAGGATGTTTCCAGCCTGTCTGTCCTTCTGAAAGAGGGTTGGGCACCTTTCACAGGTGCCTTAGGCACTAAGAACAGCACGAAGGGCTTGCTGCCACAGCGCCTTGGCAGCTCAGCACAACGCTCATGCGTGAAATCCCCAGGTAATTTACCCGGAGTGGGATCCTGCGATTTGCTGACATTCCCCATAAACTGAAAGGAACATAAAAGAAATGAATGCAGACTTGCTAATTTGGAAACTCATTTTAAATAACTTCTTACTGATGCGGTAACGGTTAGCAGGGAGCCTTGGTGATAAATAACAGTAGCTGAAATCCTGAATTGGCTATAAATTGCCATGAAGAAGAGGAATCCCATGCACGAGGCTGAGCTCAGCTCCCGGAGTTACTCCACACACCACTGTCATCTGCAGCCACGAGTGAAGTCAGAGATGGTTTCAGCTGCACGAGGTCTTAGTAGCAGATGTCTGGACACACACAGGCTACACGATCACAGGCATCCTCAAATGCCAGGTCTGCTTTACATCTCTTGCTGCTTCTGGGAGCTGTAGGGCTTAACACCAGCAGGTTACCCGCCTCCCTCCTCTGCCAAGCACTCCTCCGTTCTAGCTGCTTGCTCTAATTGCTTATCTAGTGGGAAGATCCCAAAGGGATCATTACTTTTCCGCGCAGAATGCTTTTCCCGCTCACATTTCACATTATCTCCTGAAGGCGTCCGCGGCGCTGAGCGCTGACGCTTGCAGGGCACGGTGGCTTGCTCCAGTCACAGGGCTGCAGGGCCAGCAGGGCAGAGCTGCTGTGCTCAAGGGGGCTGCCAGGCGGGACCGCGTGGTTCACAGCCACACCAAGGGCTGGAAGGGTCCTACGTGGTGGGACCGTGGCTGTGGCCACCGCAGGGGACACAGGATGAGCTAAGTCGGAGCCAACACTAAAGGAGGCAGAGGGACAGACGCTGTGCTATAAGCAGCCAAAGGAGACTTGCATCTCTTCAGAGGCCATCAGACAGAATAAATATCATTAGGATGAGAAAGCATCTAGTATGGAGAAAACTCACCAGAGCTCAGACCCTAGAAAATCTCCCCATTTGTGTTATTTCTGTTGCCCAGATCTTTCTGGGGACATTCCCTCTTACAGGAGGAGCTGGTTCGCAAGCCTGGTCCACTGTGGGTGTCTGCGGATCTCAGCCAGACGTGAGAGGGAGGGAGGCAACTGGGAGGCTGAAGGATGTGTAAGTGCCGGTGGTGAGAGCAAAGCGTGAACTCAGGCTCTCTCTGCTGAGCACGACTGTTTTGGAAGCTGGGAGTCTGCGCTGTAGCAGGGATGAAACTAGGATTCTTTTCACGATATTTTGCTTTTCAAAATTGCTGCTGCAGTTGCTCAGGTAGGTATGATTGCAGCAACGTGCTCACAGAGCACAGACTTTGCTTGTCAGATGGGGAAACTGCTGTCAAAACCACCAGGTTTGTTGATATGTGTAGCTAGCACATGGCTCACCAATAACTTGTAAAGTTGTCTGCTCGGTGAGGACCTCAGCCAGGTCCCCAGAGCAGCATCCACCAGTGCTGTCCTGCAAAGACATTGCAGTAGCAGACTGCAATACTTCTCCACAAAAAAAAAAAAAAAAAAAAGAGGAAAATAAATGTCTGTGTCTGTCAAAACCTTGTCCTCACTGTGGTCGGGCACTGCGTGTGCTGGGGATGAGTCACACAGCCCAGAGACTCTTCAGCTCTTCAGCTTTCCAGGTAGGAATCTGGCCATGGAGAAATCTGACTCAGTCCTACAAGCTAAGGCTCCCTCAAATTTCCTCCATCTGTGGAACGTCAGGCAGCCCCATCCGCTGAGGTGGTTATAGCCTGGTTTTGTTTATCTGCAAAGGAAATTGCTGTACAGATTGTGAACTGTGGCAGTGAGACCACGAAAGTTAGGCAGATCATCTGGCACAGAGACATAGCAGATCTTTTCTGACGATGGATTTGCTCGAGAATGATGGATGGGAGTTCAACATTTCACTTGGTTAAGATGTTTTGAGTCTACTAAGTGCTTTGATTTATTATTTCATCCTAATTGTATGGTTTTGGCCTCACTAGACTCAGTATTACTAGCTAGGCTCCCTGCCCACATATTCCCTACCTCAAGTTATTTCTAAAAGTTGTTGGATCATAAATGTTTCTTCTTTCTATCCCTTCCCAGATAATGGGGGTTAGACCCCAATAGATGTCGTGATTTATAAGGTACTTTCATGTCAAAATATATGATAAATATCCTTGAAATATGTTATTCCAAGTGACTCCAGGGAAATAAACACTGCTTCAGGAATGTGGCTTTTGGCTACACATCTTTCAGAAGGCATGATACGCTGTCTAAGAAACATCTCATGTTAGACAAACTGCTCACAGGCTGCTGACATCCAACAGCAGCCAGAAATGAATGTTTCATGCACCAGAAGATGCAAATCTCATCTTAATCCTGCCTGTCTTGCGACCAGCTTGCCGTGTGCCACTTGCTGCTGTACCTTGCAGGTGCATCTCTCGCTGCTTGCAAGGAGGAGAGTTGCACTCCCTTCCCTTGCTCCACAGGCGTGCAGGGTTCCCAGGGCAGCTCCTGCAGCCGGCGCAGACCTGGAGATGCCGATGGGGAAGGAGGGCAGCTCTGTGTGGCCGAGAGATCCTGTGCTTGGGATAGGGACATGAATTTCCGCATGCCGCTGGGAGCAAAGTGACCTGTTTCACCCAGATTCCAGCTTTCCCAAGAGTAAAGGCAGTGGGAAACCAGTCTTGTGAGAGCCATCCCATGAAACAAGAGCTCAGAGAGACACTATGAGGGAATATTGGGCCCTCCCCTGCCAGGAAGATCTTCCTCTTCCTCCCTTTCAGTGGCTGAGTGCCCTTGTCTAAGATTTGGGTATTCGGAAATTCAGCTAGCTATGAGCAACGCAGCTGTGAGTAACTCTGACCCGACCTTTCCAGCCACTTCTCTTGAAGTGCTGGGGTTGGAGCACAGCCCTGCAAACCAGGAGACTGATATCAGAATTGCTTCATGCAGCGACGTTGGGAATAGATAATAAACCCCACTAAGAGCTTGTTAATTAGGGTTCAGCTGATGCATATAAGTGGCTCTCTTGCCCCCTTTCATCCCTTACTTACAGCTGTTTCCTGGGGGTGGAATTTAGGCAGGTGAGATGGATTAATGCTGCTCAGGGAGATGGTCAAAAGCCCCAGCTGCAGAGTCCCATTTTCCTCCTGGCTGTGGTGCAGCAGAGTCTGGCAGAGGTCTGGCAGAGCCAGGGTGGCCAAGGTGTCTGCTGAGCCTGGGTGAGTGGCTGGTTGGAATGCAGATGGTGCATTTGTTCTGGGAATGTGGCACTGGCAACAAACCTAATTTGGGGATGTGATAGAGAGGGCTGTGAAGGAATGAAAATGGAGCTTTGAAATGCTATGCATCATTGCTGCTGGGACTGATCCTGGCTACCTAGCAGACTGGAACTAGAAAATGCATGAACATCTTCCCCCTCTTTTGGACCAAAGAAATGAAGAAAAAATAGAAAAAGGGGTTTGAAGTAGGAGTTAATTAAAAAAAAAAAAGTTTTTTTTAATATAGGGTGCTCCTTGCCCCGGGAGAGACCTGTACCTCTAGAATTTTTGCTGTTCGGTGTTGTGGCGGACTGTTGCATACACCTACTCCTTTCGTACTAAGTATCCTGAGCATGAAGACCCAGGGGATATCTGGCAACGTTTATTCCCAGCTATTTGGGACTGCAGGTATGGGAGGGTAGGATTCTGGAGCTTCCTGTTTGCCCTAGCCCTGATCTGCAGGTTCATGTTGCCTGAAACATGCAATGAGAAGTTCCCCAACCCTTCCCCTGGAGCATCCTATGCTATATTTCTCACTCAGTTTCTCTATTTACCAAACTTGTGATTCTTCTGTGAATATGTAAGTGGGCCTGAACTGATGCTTCCTCAACAGCATCACAGGGAGAAAAACTGTTTACTTTGTTATAAAGCAAGGCTGGTGGTTAAGACTTTTTAGGGACTGAGGCAACAAAGCTGTGGGGTTTTGCATTCCTTGGCTTCCAAATCCTAATTCTGGCACTTGTCTCCTGTGAAGTTGAGTCAAATTCCTCCAATGCATGTGAATAAATGCTGTGTAACTTCCCTTCAGGGATTTGTGTTAATGTTTTAAAGGCATCTTTACTTCAAACCCTCGCAAAAATGAAACCAAACATACTTTGAATGAAACAACTGAGCAGATGACTTGGAAATGGCTCTTGCACGGTGCTGGCATTGCACGGTGTAGGCATATGTCCCCTGGTTCTGTGAACTTAAAAGTAAGCGAACAGTAATCGTGTTCACAGATCTTGTTTCCTTCTTACAGAGATCAAAGCAAGAAGCAGGCTGGATTCTTGTAGCAGAGATGGCTTTTGAGAGATATCCTCGCTGAAGCTTCTTATGGAAAATACCCAAATATCTGCAGCTGAGAGAAGAAATAAACAGTTCTTTTTGCACAGCCCTGAACCTTTGCTGCAAAACATGGATTTATTCTGCACATACCCTCAGCTGAGGGGCAGAATCTCCCCATAGGTGATGGCAGAGAGGGACTCGGAGTGCTGCAAAACAGAGCGTGGGAGATGCTGTTTGCTGCTGTGTTTTTAGGGCTGTGCTGAAGTCTGGGTAGGAAGGGAAAATGCCTGGACATTCTTGTGGAGATGTGAGAGTAGTGAGCAGTTCTCTGCTCATCTGGCTGCAGTTACTGATTGCTGGGTGCCAGGTAAGGCAGCAAGGGTGTGAGAGCAGGGAGGGTGCACCAGCTCACCTGGTTGTCTTGGTCTCAGCATCTCCCTGGGATGCCAGTGGTCTCCCATGGTGAGTGTCTTGGGATGGTCCAAGGGAGGCTTGCAAAGGGGAAGAGGGAGGCTGACTAGCCAACAGGACAGGACTTTGAGGCAATGATTTAGTCAGGTTTAGGACTAATGCAGGATAACTGCAACTAGCCTTGGTTTTTTATTTTTTGACAATGGCAGGGCTAGGACCCATAGGGTTACAGTGGTTTTGAAACAATGCCCAACTCCCTGCACTCGATTTTTAGGACTCAAGGGAGAAAATATTCCTTGAATTATAGTCGAACTTGTGGTGTACGAGCACACGATGTGCGGTGGCTCCAAGTGCTCTTGTTCCTGGCATCCCATTCTGCATTTCCCTCCTGGTGATGGTAGTGCAAAAGCCACGTGTAACCCGGTAAGGCGCATCAGTGCCTACCTGGAAGATGCTGCCTTTATTTGGAACGCCAGGCAAGCTCATCCTGCTTCCTGGAAGCTGCAGGGAAGCCTGCCCAGCAAGTCCTTCCTGTGCAGCAGAGGCTGGACTGCAATGGTGCAGCTCCCAAGTGCCCAGGGGTGCCTCTAGTTCACTCGTGCATTTCTATGTCTGGAGCTTTACACAGGGGGAAGTGCAGGGAGCAGCTGAGATGTTTCAGCAGTCACTTTCTGGAAGGGCTGCACTTGGCAGGCAGAGGGACCTGGTGACACTTGCTCCCAGTCTCCAAGCCTGTAGAAGGCTCTAAGATGCCTCTGGCTCTGTGTTGCATCTGCTGTGAAAGCAGGAAGAGCATCTGTGTAGCACCTGGCTGGGAAAATGGGTGTTTCCTCTTACTTTTTGCACCAAACAAGCTGTTGGGAGCACGGCTGATAGGGCTGCTGTTCTGACTTTAGGTGGAAAAAAAAAAAAAAATCACACTCAACAGAAAGAGCAAGTTGATACATGAAAAGGATGAAGCTTTTTAAAGCAAATACCGGCGGGGAGGAAAAAGCACAGGGTGTGCTGTAAGCTACGTGCTGGCCTCCTGAGGTCTGTGCTCGCGCTGCCAGGAAAGGCAAAGCTGCTGGTGTGCAGAGCCCTTAGCTGGCTGCCGTGCTCTGGGCTCCTAGCAGGAGCTTGCGTGCTCCTGGGATGCCCAGGGGTTGCGTGCTCTGGGGCAGATGCTGGTGGTACCATCTCCTACCTGGATGTCTGGCCTTGAACACTCCGGGTGCATCCCCAGATGCACCTTGTGCTCCTGGGAGGCATCTGGGTGGGTTTGCAGAGAGACGGGGTGTCCTCGAGACACCTTCTGCAGAAAGAGCTTCTCCCTGCCTGGGAGGAGCTGCACTCCGAGCCCACGTTTGTCTTGCATGGTCCCCTTGCTCTTCCTGCTCTGTGCAGGGGGAAATGCTGCTCGGAGCCTCCCAACATTCCTGCCTGTGTTTCAGGAAGTTCCAGGCTCATTTTTCCAGGACTCTGAGGTATTCTTCCTTAAGGAATCCTGGTAGTCTCTGGCAGCTTCAGAAATGACCCTTTGTCTGATTCCTCATTGTGGAGATCCCCAAAGAGCCTGCTGCTTCCAGCCTTTCCAGAGCAGCCGTCCTGGTGGTTTGAGGTTTTGGCAGGGCATCTCTTTTTGGAGGACTTCAGTGTTTAATTGCACCATCTGCTTTGACTCTTGCCTAATGTTTGAAAGCTCTTGAAATACAAACAAGACCGAATCTGACATATTCTCTGGAGTAATCCATACAAATAAGTGCTGTGAGAACAAGTTTTAGGATCATCCCAACTTTTGCATTGCAAGTGCATTAAATATTGCATGCAGATGGACTGCTTTGGAGTATCAGCTTAATGGGTAGGGCAAATATTTTGAGGAGAGCCCTTGGGCATTCAGAGTGAGCTGCTTTGCTTGCTGTGCTGCGGAGGAGATGGAGCGAGTGCTGGTAGATCTGGCACGTCAGCGTGTGTTTGGTGTGAAACGTCAGGAAACGTCACGTGGCAGAAGTTTCTGTGAAGTTCTTAAAAAGGAAATCCCAGACACCATTGACTGAGCAACAGAAATGCTTAGTTAAGAAATCTGGAATGTTTTGTGCTTATTTTGACTTGTAAAAATCTTAGTGTGTAGTTCGTGTGAAATATAGGACAGAATAATTCTGAAGTGGAAACTTTGGGGGGGGGGGAAGATTTTTTTTTAGAAATTAATTTCCAGTTAATCTCAAGGAAATGAGCAAGCAAAGCATTCTATGAGGAAAAACTCCATTCTGATATAACAGCTTTTCTAGTGGAGAGACCTGCAGCTGGGGGACTCTTGAGGGGTGGGTTTGTGAGATTTGCTCCTAGACAGAGGGACATGTGGAAGGAGAAACTTTCACTGGTACATGACAACTGAACTGACATAAATTACAAATTACAACCTTAAATTTCATGTCATGAAATCCAGAGAATCCTCTGTACATCTTGGAGATTTGAGGTAGCTTTATGTGTGGATCCAGTGGACTAGGAGGCGGCAAAGACCAGCGGCCAACCAAATGAAACGGGTCTGATGATTTTTGCCACTGCTGCTCAATACCACCACATCAAAATCCCTTTGGGCGCTTGGCTACGTACTTTGGATCACGTCCTTGCGTGGGAGGGCTGCTTGTTTCCAGAGCCCCTGTCAGCGGGTTCTGGTATTAGAGGCAATGTCTGTTTTGCCTGGCACCAGCCAGGCCTGTCTGGTAATTTGGAGGAGAATTAGCTGGCAGTGCTGAGCAATAGCTATTAAACTGGGCACCTGTGGATCCTGCCCGGTGCGCCTGTGTGCTACAAGCCCGCACAGGTTTCCACAGCGCCTGAAAACAGCAGTCAATGTTGGTGTCACTCCTTGGGCTTGGACAACATAATTATCTTTAAACCCACCCTCCCACCTCAGTGCAATTTGCTGCCAGTGTTGCATTAGCGAGATGGGGAAAAAATAGTGGCAATACTTGTGGTGTGAGGATAGTAATAGAGATGTTTGTGTGGCAGCTGTGACCGGGGTAATTTTTGGTGTTAGGTGGCTGTAAGTGGGATTTAAGCAAAGATGCCCAAACAAATAGCTATGAGTTGGATGGTCTATTAGATCCCTTGAAACACTTGGTTCAGGAAGTCTTTTACCCGGTTTACCATCCATTGGCAGTGCTGGATGTGGGATAACAGGTATGGACTCAGACAAGACACGCCGACAAGGAATGGGCCAGACTTCAAGTATAGCACAGGGCAGGCTTCTAAAGCTTATATGTCAGCTCAGAACGTCCTTGTCACTTGGGGCTTGGATTTCACCGTGTTCAGTGTCCACTGCAAAGGATATGTTTAGCACTACACTCTGAGCCTGGTGATGCAGCCAGTTTTTCACGTATGTGTCCAATGAGCTAGAAAAAGAGGACCCCGGAGCAGTGCTCTTTAGATTTTTATTTTTGGTTGGCTGGTTTCAGTGCTCGATGCTTTTGCCGTGGCTTGCAAGCAGTATTTTCATCTAAGGAACTGGAGAAGTCTGTTCATGTTTGGCCCCAGCCCAGTGTGCCTGGGCTACCAAGGTCTCTGTGGTCCCAGCACGGGCACTGGGGAGAGGGTAGGTAGATCCTGGGAGAAGGGACACAGCGATGGCAGAGGCAGGTGGGTGATGTCCGTATGGATGTGGGGGAGTGATCTGGCAGCAGAAGGGCATTTCCTATTCCAGTCAAGACTGACAAATGTGATCTCCCTACCTATTCTAGGCACAGAGGTCCCTCTGCCAGCTCCAGTAGCACATGCAGCTTTGAGAGCCATGATTACATATACTGCACCCTTATAGAGCATGAACTTTCCCAAGGCTGTGCAGATAGGGCCGAAGTTTGTCAGTGAAGGACAGACAAGGAAAACAGAAGGTCCAGGGCCAGCTGGTTTCTGTGTTTGTGTGAAGTTGCTTTATTTGCCCTGGCTCCCACCCGGCTGCTGGGCTGTTCTCCCTCACACTCTTTTCCATGGTTTTATTTTTGTCCATGTGATTATTTATTGGCTTATTTTTCTAAAGAGAAAGGAGCTCAAATGGAGTTAGATGGAAAGGTGAAGAGCTCCTTCCGTACTAGAGCTCATCAGGAATTAATTTGTGACGTCCTCTCCTTGGTGCCGTCCAGCCTTCATTAAAGCCTTTGCCCAGCTCCTCCTTGCAGCCAAAGCGTGTAGCAGGATAATTTGCATCTCCCTGTAGATCACACTGCGCTCTGCCTCTGGGTTTGCTTGGGCTCATTTAGGAAATGTTTGTGTTGCTGCTGCACGGAAGGGACTCTTTGTGCTGTTTCTTTTTGTACCGAAACTGAGTAGCAAGAGTACCTGCTGTCAACAGGGTACGGAGCAGCAAACCAGCTGAGGAGGCAGGGAGTCCCTGCTGCAATTTGAATAGAAATAGAAGTGGAGCTGGAAGGAGAAGGGACTGTGCTTGTGGCCCTAAAAATAGGATGTGAAGTTAGCACTTGAGTGTGTCTCATGAAGAAATGGATGTATGTTTTTTCTGGAGCTGGGTGTGCAGCTGACCTTATTCTTAAATGGGCTGTGTGCATGTGTGTGCACAAATTCCCATGTATGTGCATGCCACCCTCGCAGGCTAGATCTTCCTTTTGCATGTGATGCAGCATTGCAATTGCCAAAGGGGCCGAAGCTGCAAAGTTGGCTTTTCTGTTCTTGATCAGACCACAGACAAGCTGAAGTTCCAGCAAAATAGCTGACTGCCTGACCTGGGGAAATGCATCGTGCTGCCTGCCACATGCCCTGCTCTGGGGAAGCAGCAGGGTTGAGGCACACTGACATGTGATTTAATTTCATTTGCGGTAAGGAAGGTGGGAGTCTGATCAGCTCTCTCGAGATGGGAAAGATCAGCCAATCATGATAAATGTTTCTAGGAATTTAGGTCTTGGGTGTCTCTTGAATGGATAATGCACTGGTGGTGTGGGTAATTACCTGCTAAAATTATACTGCAGTAAAATTTGTTCTAGTTTTCCTAACTATAGGAAGCACTTAATATATAGGCGTATTCTGTACCAAATGCTAGAATACCCCCTTGTATAGGGAGGGATTGGGAGGATATATGACTGACTTAATACGTTGCAGGAAACTCACATTTGCATGTGCAGCATGCTGAGATCTTAACCCTTGCAGCTCTGCTCTAGGAGAGCACAGGCAACCTCACTTGAGCATGCATGTAGTTCTGCACTATTAGACATGGCATTATTCTCACTTACACGTACATAATTATATGTAGCAACTTTTAAATAGTTGAAGGCAATGTAATGACTGTAATTAGGCTGCCATATATTACAAAAAAGGAGAAAAAATATCCCCCAAACACAGAAAGCAATGAACTGGGGCTTTATTATTATTGTGAGAACTAAGTTTTTAAAAAAACTGAGCCTTTACTACATCAGTACTACATGTACTGATAAATCAATGGCCCGGGACTGGCTGTTTGCTTGTGCTCCATGTGGGCACAGATGCCACCCTATGTTATCTGCAGTGCAAGTGTGCAGGGTGTCCAAGTGGAGCCACCTTGTCCCAGCTTTGCAGTCCCTGTGCAGCCTCCATTGGGAGCAGGATGCAAAGCTTCCTCACTGTGGCGTGATGCTCAGGTAACTGTGTTCAAGGGAGCTGTGCCAGTCAGCTTCTCCCCTTGAGCTCAAGCCTTCCTGCCAGGCAGCATCAGTCTTTAGGCTGGAAAAAAATGAGGGGAAGGAAAAAAAATAAGAGAGTTAAATGGTACACCGAGTGGCACAGAAGCTTGCAAAGTGAGGAAAACCAAAGTGAGCACAAGTGGACTTCTCTGTCCCTTTGACGTCCTGCAGGGCTGCACGCCGATGCTTGGCCGAGCATGGTGCCAGTGCAGGCGTTGGCAGATGCACACTGTGCTTATTTGTCGATCCCCACTCTGCTGTACTGGCTCTGTGGGCAGCCTCATGCTCTGTGCTCATGGCACTTGTCCTTCCTAAATGACTTGCTGCCTGTGAGAGGCTCGTGGGCATTTTCAAACAGATTAATTCTAATTCCAGTGGCCTCATGTTGTAATGGAATCAGGGTCATTAGTGAATCCTTAAGTAAACAGTCAGGAACTAGAGAAAAGAAGGCTACCAAGAAAAGCAAACAAACAAAACCCCCAAAACATACAAAAAATCCTGAGGTATAGTGGCCAAGTATCAGACAAAACACTTGCTTTTACAAGGTTTACCCCAAGAAAACCTTGAGGTGGACAGCTGAGACCAGAGCGGCATTTTTTTGCCCCCCGCCTCAAAACAAAAACAAAACCCAAACTCTAAGCAGAGATATGTGATTAAGTATGCCATTTATTCCTTTTGGCTTAGCTTTTAAATTCTTAAGCAGGAAGTGGGAGTTTATAAAATATATATGGATATTGGAAATGGAGGCTTCTCACCGTGGCTGATGACTTTGCAGATCTGCAAAGAGGCAGAGATAACAACTGAGGAGCAGCAGGGCAAATGAATTCTGGCATTGTCTTTGCAGTGATATTGTCAGTCTTGGAAGTCAAAATGTGTGGTGTTAAAGCTAGAAAAGCAGGAAGTTGCCAGGACTGTGTGTGAGGCTTTCAGGAGCTCTTAAGATTTCTAGATGAAGAAAATGTTAAAGGAGCGAGACTGTTGTTTGACAGACTGTGCTGCGAGCTATTAAGGTGAAATGACTGGTGTTGTGTTGTGCGTCGACGAAGTAGAAATGCCAAAGAACTGTTACAAATAATGCACGATCTTCTCGGGTCAAAGTCTCCTCTGAGGAGGATGGTAGAAAAAGCTAAACTGAGTTTGACCAAAGAAACAACAATGGATAATAATCACCTTTGGGTTAGGATAGAATAGGGGACAGCAACAGAAATAGAGGAAAAAGAATGACCTAGCAGGAAAGACTGAAAGAAATTGTTTCTCAAAGAGTGAGGGAAAACAGGAGAAGAATGAAGCTCTTCAAATGTGTGAAGGCTACTGAAAGGAGAAAGAAAATGCTTTTTTTCCCCACCCTCTCTCTCTCGTGGCTAGGGCAAGATGTCATGAGCTTAAATCAAACCAGAAGGACATAGACAGCGGGAAATGGTTTCTTGAAGAAGTTGCCGAAATTCTGTTAATGGAGGTCTTTGAAAAGGCGCTGGAAAAACACTGGATACAGCCAATCATGATATGACCTCCTTGGGCTCCTTCAAGCCTTATTTTCTATAAGTGCATTAATTTATGGCTATTAACATAATATTAAAGTGATTAATGGCACAGCTGTTCACAGCATTTTGGAAGGATTCAGCTACAGTGCAGGGTACTGCTAAAACCAGCTCCAAGGGCAAAATCTAGAGCTAAAACCACAGACTTGTGCCTGAGTGTTGACTAGAAAAATGAGGCTGTGAACAGAGAAAATATGTCTCTTGCTGTTTAATTATGCTCTTTGTAAATAAGCAGGAGCACAGCGGAAACTGCTCCACTTTCCTCCTGTGTAAGAATAACACAGGCGGCCCCAGGATGCTGCTGACTCCTCAGTTCAGGAGGTGTCTTGGAGCATTGATTTAGGCCTCCAGTTTGGCTGAAATGATCTAAATGTATGGATCCAAATGTATTTCTGTGGACAGCTGAGCACTTCCCCATGGTGCTGTGCAGATGGGGAACTAATCTCTGGACTGTGGCTCTGTGTCCAACGTGACCTGGTTTTACTGACAGGGCTGTGGTTCTCCCCTAACGTGGCTGGCTTATGTGAGGATGCTGGCCAAGACCTTCCATTTGAGTTGTTTGAGCAGTTCTGCTAGTGGATGGCAGCCCCTCATGTGGTACCTCACATTTCTTTTCATCTCATTTTTGTACTTCCCCCAGGGAATTTGGAAGGAGGAAAAAAAAAAGGCACAACTGATGAAGGACCTATTGTGCTGCAGGCACAGACCTGGACTAGATGGACCTTTTGGGCCTAGAAGAGCATTCATGTGTCCTTTTAAAAACTGTATTGATTTTCTAAAGAATTATGTCTCCCTTGACAGCCTAGAAATAAAAGCTCTTGTCCCGGCCTGGCTCATGAGCCTTATGATTCCCGCATATCGACAAGGCAGATATCACACTGTCTAGGCTCAGGAAAGATGCTCCTCAACATGCTCCATCAGAGAAAGAGAAAATTACATTTCTGCACCTCCTGCTGCTTCCTGCTGCAGATCCCCCCTGGCTTTAGAGGCAGGTATTCGTGTGCAGGCTGATCTGTGGCGAAAAGCTCAGAGGGGTCTGGTCAGTGCTTTTGCCGCCTCCTGATGCAGGCAATGCCCAATTAGGCTGACTGCCAGAGTACAAGTTTGCAGTGATATTTTTAGTCATTAATGTTTCTGTTTTGTCCCCAGATTTATCTTTGTGGACAGAAAATAGCGTGCAGAGCTACCCTTTGCACCCTAGTCCAGTTGCCAGCTCATATCATGGGGTTCATCCGAACGTATCAAGAGCAAGCGAGGGTGCGGTGTCACCCTGAGTCTTTTGCATGGAGCACCTGCAAGCCAGGCTGGTGACCTGGAGTCGTGAGGGTTGCTGCACATGTAGAAAGGTTCCTCAGATTTGATATTTTTTAATACCAGCATCAAAGAGGGGGTGTGGAAGCTGTTAGCCCAGTGACTCCACCACAGCTGTATTGACTCAGACTAAGTTATAGTGTCCAGTATACACAAATGAGGCTATTTTCTTCCTTTCCTTTTGGTCAGGACCTTGCATTATGCTACATTATGCATATTTTATGTGCTGTTATACTTATGGGTTGGGATTTTTGTATTGAGAAGCTTTCCTAGACTCCAGGATGGCAGCTGCCCTGTTTTCAACACTCGTGGTTTCCAGCTGTGATCTCTGAAGAACAGGTCCTGGAACTCTTTTCTGCTAATACCTGTTCCCCTTTTTATTGCAGTAGGTCACCTGGGCAGGGTTTTCCAGAGATTTAAGAATCACAGATTAGGGTAGCCTCAAGAAGCTCTACATACCATCCACCGTCCACATTAATGGGAACTTGTTTGCATGGGAAACTGCTGTCAGGACTGGTTACTAAGGGAGACCTTGCTCTCATAAACTCACTTCTGAGACTGCCTGTTCAACTATGCGACTCTAAATATATATTTCCTGGACCAAATATCCTATTTAGGTAAGGCCTGTACTTTGCACATAAGAGCAGGAGAAGCATGGATTTGCTGTTGCAATAAAACAGTTGCCTCAGAGGGAGGAACTGTCTTTAAAGGCAGTTGGATCGTAGAAGGGGAAATGTCCTCTGTCTCCAGCTCTAACACAATTGTGAGCTTTGATTATAAAGGTGAATAGCGCTTTCCTTAATTGCTTCTTGGGAAGTTACTTTGTAACCAGACGGCTGTTTTTCTTGACCAAGAGTTTGGAAATATTCATTGCACCGAAGTAAAAAGGAATAGCAGAAACAATGGAGTCTGCATATCCAGTGACCCTGTTTATCTTTAAGGTTCAATCGCGTTTTCCAGAGAAAGACCTTGGCCTTGAACTCTTGCTTTGTTTCTGTGTCACCATCACCCTTGCTCTACAGAGGGAGCAGAAATGTGAGGGTCTGTCCAAGGCTGGCTTTACATGGCTTGCTGTAAGAAGGTCTTTAGCTGGACTTTCACTGCAGCTTTCTAGGCACTCTGGACACCTGCACTGTCCTGTAAAGCATCCAGTCTAGACTAGGAGGATCCTACTTATGCGTCCTCCCTGCCCTTCATCTGCTAGGTCCCTCCAGACATTCAGAGGAGAGGAAGTAAGCCCTGAAGCAGCTGCTTTGCTTCACTGATGCATTGACCCTCCCCACAGCATCCTGAATCAGCCAGAAAGGAGACAGGGAAAGTCATTGTTCGAGGCAACTTCTTGTTACTAGTTAACAAATTCCTGTGTGTTTGAGTGGGGTGAGGAAAGAGGAAGAACTAGCCTATGTAACTGGGCAGCTAGGAAAGCTTTCAGCCCAATGGTGGTAACTGCCAGCAAGGCATTTAGTGTCTTGCTGGAGTTGGAGTCGAAGCCCCCCAGGGCCTGCTGGTTTTGACATGCTTTGGATCAGATGTTTTGGCCATCTCTGTCTTGTGCATCGGCTCATCCTTAGCATGTGCGAGAGCTCCTGAGTGCCTCTCTGCCCCATTCCTGCCTGAGCTGCTGCTCCAGTCCTGCGCCAGCTCCTGGACTCCTCCCCACCCTGTCTCAACCTCTGATGGGCCCAGTTCAAGGTCTCATCTCCCTATAGCTTGTAGACCTTTGCTTTTCACTCTACACTTAAAACCCATCTATGCCTGCAGGAGCTTGGAGGGGCTGGATGCCCTGGAGTGACCCTTTGCGAGCATCTGCCGTCCCCAGGGAAGGCTGCATCCCTTCCCCGTGCCAATGCTGATGTCAGGAAGGAGGGCTGGTAGGAGCTCTATGATTAATGCATCACATTTGTTCCCCTGAGAGCCATGTTTACCACCTACGAGCAGGAGGTCGGCCTTGACCTTGCGCCTTTGTGGCTTGGAGCTGCATTAGCGCTGCCTGCCCGCCAAGGCGAGCTTTGGGGCTCGCAGCAATGCAGGCTCTGGGTTGGCATCCTCCACTGCGCTGGGGAGCGAGGGAGAGGACCTGACTCTTTCTGAGGCCAGCAGCCCCTCTGGGGGATTTTTTATTGCACATGTGGTTTTCTATTTGCGGTATTCCTTCACTGTTAGTAATGAGCTTATGGTTTTAGAGAGCCCACAGTCCAGACCTGCTGAGCGGTGGTCCGACAACAGGGTATTGTTCAGGCCAAGGAAGGAAACGCTCCCGCCTGGGAGCTTTCCAAGGGTGGCTGTGCTTAGCTGGGGAGCAGCAGAGCTTCTCAGTGTCCCTTGTCTGCAGCACTCACGCTGACTGCAGCAGTGCCACAGCCCTGCCAGCTCGCACAGCTAGAGGAATCCAGCTTCCCATCAGGAACGGTGCAGAGCTGGCACATCCAGCCCTTCTGTCCTAGGCTATAAGTGGAGTGTGTCTGATATAGGACAGGAGCCAGAAAACTCACATAGAAACCTTGGCAGGTCTGCCTTCTTGCTACCCTGGCTTCAGAGGGATGCTTTACTTGGGATGCTCCAGAGTCCTGGAAGATTACCAGCTTTTCATGGGAAACAAGCTGTTGCTCTCACTTGACCTGTCTGTAACAGCTCAGGGACATTTTAAGGCATAAAATAAGATGTTGCTTCAAATTCACAACCCCCATTCTCAACAGTTGCTTTGAGTCTGAGGGAGTAATAGGTTTGTTAGTGAGATGTGTCCACCAGCACTAACCAGTGACTGTCCTGCTGTTGCCTGCTGAGTTGCATGGACAGCCTGGCTGCAGGTGCATTGGTTCACAGCCACTCATATGACTACAGCTCTTTCCCATGCGTTTGCCAAGGACAGCTCTTCTCCCAGAGAGCTGTGGCTTAGATGACAGGGAATTTGCACCCTTCCACTTCAGCGAGGCTCTTGCTTTGCAGAGAATTCACACTGCAGGTGGGACCATGCGATTCTTGCCTGACCTCAAGCTCGTCTGTGCAGCCCTCCATGACACTGGTGTGCCTGTGGTTTTCTAGGTAGCTGATGAAAAATTTGTTTGTATTTCCTACCTATACTGGTACAGCTGCTGTCTCTTGTGGAGGTTGTCACAGCAGCAGTTATGGGGAGAGGAAAAAAAAAGTGTAGATCTAACCCCAGAGGAAAAACCTCCATGTGCCTGTTCTGAGGGATGCTGCCTCTGTGCCCTTTGCTAAAACAAATGTGCTTCGTTTGGGTTCATGTCCCATGACCAGGCAGCCGTGTCCCAGCAGCGGGGCCTGGCAGCAGCCACAGGTCTAAAGAAGGCTCTGCTTATTTTCAGGCGAAGAAAAACAGACTTGGTGGTGGAAATGTGGTTAAAATAGAAGCCTTCTTAGTGGAGGGAGCCTGGGGAAAGCTGCAGTGGGATAAGAGGATGCCAAGGCTGCTGCTTCCAGACGGTGGAACCATGTGAAGCTTCCAAGAAAACAAAGCTTCTGCTCAACTGAGGCTTTGTGTTTCACTAAAATACCTCAGTCCGTCTAGAATCCTGACTTTGCAATTTATTATCATGACATTATAAAGTAAAATGCCATCAGCGATGAAAATAAATGTTCCCTCCCAGGAAGGGGCCTTAGTAAAATGTTCCGGGACATTGAGTGGGGATGGTTCCCCCTGATTGAATTTTGCCAGTTATTTTGCAGGCAGGAAAAAATCAGTCTTAAAGAAACAAGGTCTTGTGATTGGCAATCCCTCCCCTGTGACATGCCTGAGTCTTGGTAGCAGCCAGGGCTGCTTTGGGGGCACCAAGCAGAGTGTGGCTTTGCAGGAGGAGGATGGTGAGGGAGAGGAGGATGCTGCAGAGGAGGATGAGCAGTGTGGTGGGCTGGGTGCTGCATCACTCTGTGCCTGTCTATGCCTGGCAGAGGTTGCAATGGGACCGGGGGAGGATGTTGAGCCCTTTGGCTCACGCTCTCTTCATGTGCAGGGCAGCTGCAGACCCCTTGACATTCCCCGTCCACCAGGCTGAGCTGCCAGAAGGGAAGGAGGAGGCAGGTTGAGGGCTGAGCCCTTCGTGTGTCTTGATGAGTCCTGCTTGTCTGCATCACTGAAAATGCATTTGGAGCTCACATGAACACTCCCTGCCATTGCAATGTAGCATGAGAGGCTACAGTGATTTAGGAAAGCAAAGGGAAAAAAGAGTTGAGGATAGGAAAGTGGTTTTGGCGATGTTTCCAAAAAAAATGGCTTTTTTAATCCCAGACTGAAATAGGGACAGGAGTAGTTCCTGCCTGGAAACTTGCCATCAGTTTGGCCTGTTGTGTCCCTGCTGTATGGAGCCCAGACTGTGACCCCTGGTGCTCTGCTTCCCATAATCACCAGCCTGATAGGGATCTCGCTGCAGGACGGATGTGGCTGACATTTAGCAGGAATCCTAGTTCTCATCAGAATAATGCCTAGGGAGACGCAGCCGGCACTCAGCCGTCCATCTAGTGTGACCTGCTGCTTTGCAAGCTTGGTGCAGTTCATTGAAAAATGCTTTTGGCTAATTCTGTGTGATGCTTCCCAGAAATGGCAGGGACAGGAGAAAGATTTTCCTTGGCACAAGCTGGCCTCGGCGTAACGCCTCCGGCACTGCTTAGTGGAAGGAACCAAGCTGTGCTTTGCTGTGCCCCGGTGCCCGAACAGCGAGTGAGATGCACGAGGTGCTCCAGCTTCTCCCTGCCACCCCTGTGCAGGGCCCTCCTGTCAGACAACACACTCTGTTCCTTGTGCTGCAGTAAAATGGGGAATATCCGAGTTATGGGAAGCAGAGATCCCTTACCCTTGCTGCTCAAGGATATCGGAGCAAGCTGCATTCACAGGCCCGTTGAGAATATAATCTTTATCACATTCATTTTAGATATGTGCAAAGCGAGATGTTTTGCATCTCTCCCCTGACAACAGACTTGGTAGATCTGGGAAGAGCAGCCAGCGCTGCCCCTTCTTCCCAGCTGCACGGGGCTGCATTTGACTTTTCAGATGAGCACTACAGCTTTTTCTCAGCTTGATCATGCATTGTTTTTGTTTCTAACAGCTGCTTCCAGGAATACAGAACGAGAGAATCACACATGCTTCTAAGCAAAGCGAGGTTCATGCTGTACTAAGAATGAAGCTTTTGGTTTTCCCAAAAGCTTTATATTATATATTTATATAATATGTATATAAATTATATATTTATAAAATATGTATATAAATATATTGTTATATATAGAATATATATTATATATCTATATTGTATATTTATTTATATTAGCCCTTACTCAAGGGCTATAACAAAAACTGAGGGAGGAGACCAGAATACTGTTTTTGATGAAGTGAGATACAGTTCAAAACTCTTCTCCTGTTCAACATCTGCCTCAAAATTTTGGGGCAGCTCCTGTTGCAGGGATGAACAGCTCCCTGTCTGCCAGCTGCATCCCATCGCCTGCTGCATCCCTTCCTGCAGGAACTACTCGGATCTGTCCTCCGAGGCTTGTCGGAATATTATTACTCTTAGTGGAGATAGGGGCACTTGAGAGCAGTTTCCATTGCCAGCCGTGTTCTTTGCCTGCAGGACTTGCCGGTGATGCCTTGCTGCAGCGTGTGGCCACCTGGCAGTTTTTGAGGCTGGAGGTTTTGGGGCTGCGGGTGGCTCTGGGTGCAGGTTGGAGCTCCGGGCTCTGCTCCGGCCAGGGCTACCTGCTGCCCGAGCCCAGCTGCAGGCTCCCATACCGGCTGCAGGCTCCAACGGAGCAACAGCGGCCTCCAGTGCCTGAACCTCCTCCCTCTCTCCATCCAGGGAGCCCGCACCCTTGTCCTCTGCTGCGCTGGCCGCTGGACCTCACCCCGAGCAAGCTGGACCTGCATCACGGTGCTGGTCGTGTCCCTGAGGCCAAGAGACAAGGCTGAGGTCCCTCAGCTCAAGCAGCCAGGCTGGACTCTTCCTCCTGGCACAAGCCTTGGAGCACTGGCTTGAATGCCCAGTACATTAAAAGTCTCCTTCCATGCACCCCTCTCCTGCTACACTTGTCTCCTTCTTTTTAGGAAGGAATCTTAGGAAAAGAAAACAGAATTGTCTGCACAAAACAGTCTGCTTGTTATGTCAGAGCCTGGCACTCTCCTTGGGAATGTCCCAGCCTTTCTCTCTTGGGTTCTGTCAATTTGCTCTCAGCTCTTTATGAATGTTAGCAAAACAGACCATATTTTACTGGAAGATATTCTAAATGTCAGGGAAAGTGGTGGGGGGAATGTGGTTTGCAAGAAATCCCAGTGCAAGGCATTGAAGTGCTTCCATTTTATTAGAGGTTTATATAAGCAAAAGACATCTTGTGCTGTCTTCTCCGGTGCTGCTTTTTAGTTTTCAGTGAAGCCGGAGCGTGGGGAAGGCTCCTGGCACATTCCCCTCTTCTTTATGCGCACGTTAGTGTTCCTTTGTCTAAAAAAGAGGTTAGATTTGCTAGAGAACGCCTTAAAGTCCCTGACACAGAGCAGAGTTTGAATTGAGGGGTAAAGAAACATGTTTCATAAGGAATGGGCTTCATAAGGAAGCCCGAGCATTTATGACAAGCAGTTCAGGGTTGCCTTGGACATGGGCTAATTAATTGTGCTAAGCCCTAGAGCTAGCACTTACTGACACCTTCCAGCAGAATAATTCACCTTTTTGCTGTATGGCAGTTGAAGGACACCTCTAATGCTTGTCTGGCTGCAGTTGATGAATGTTATGACTTTGTTTGCATGGGCTTTCTGTGGATAAATGCCATCACTGTGTCTCACTTAGTCTTGTGACCTGCTTTCCTTCCTTAATGAATCCGTGGTTCTTTTTAGTAGCCCCAGAGCTTCTCTCCTACCACTGCTGAGGTCTCCCTTCCCCTTTGGAGATGTGCTCCCCTTTTTGGGGGACTCTATTTCTTTACTCCAAGACCCAATACCACCTTACCCGCTGCATACCTATCCAAACCCTTCCTTGCTCTGATTAAGCAGCTTTGGGGGCCTGGCCAAGGCTGCCAGAGCTCTACTGTAGCATTCAGGCAGCAACTGGTGCAGGACAGCAAGCTTCTTGCATGGTCATTCCCTCTGGCCAGCACCTTGATGGGTCACTGGCTGTACTGCCTTCACTTGGGACATCCCTCTGACATCTGGCTCCTGAACAGCCTCCCCTTTGGCCTTAAAATATTAACTCATCCTTTGGGAAGGCCAGGAGCAGAGTATTGGGCAAAGGCTTTTTCTAGAGGAACAGGAAAGCTGGAATTTGGTCTCCAGTTTGAGATGTCTCTGCTGACAACAGATAGGCATTCACGCCTATGACAGCTGGATCACTAGAAAGCTCTGTCTTTGCCAGGCTGAGTCAATGTTAAAACTCCTTTAGCCCCCATAGGCCATGGCATCTGGTTACAGATTAGATTCAGCCGTTACAACAGGGATTTTTGAACCAATTAATAGCACTGAGTTGGAAGGAATTCCTTCTCTTGCCCGAGACAGAGTGCTTACATTGTGTAAAGATGCTCAGAATCACCTAGGACTCAAGCCAGAGGAAATGAATCGAGACTTGCCAGATATTTTGTTAGCATTTGGACCTGGCCTTCTGCTAAGACGGTGGAATCTGGCATCAGCACAGATTGAACAAAAGATCCATTCTTAAAAATATCCTGAGAAAACAATAACCTTGCATAAGCAGAGAAGATTAAAAGTAAGCTCAGTTTTGAATTCCCAGCATGAAGAAACACAGCTTTTTCTCACCTACTGCACATCTGAGGTCACCTGGATTTTTTTTTTTTTCTGCCTGGCTGTGTGAGATTTGGGCAGATTTTGAGGATATTGACACTTGTCCAAGTTCCTGGACACCCTCTAGTGTAGCCTGAGCACTGCATGAGTGCAAGTGCTTGGAAATGTGAGCATGCGCTCCCTGATGATGGATCTATGCTGCATCCCGTGTGCCACCAGCTGGACACAGCAGGCCTGTTTTGCAGTGGGTGCTGTGTGGTCAGAGCAGCAGGGGCAGCGGCTGCAGGAAGGAGAGATTCACACCCTCCACCCGGAGCAGTGAACACCTTTCTAAGGAAACCCAGACATATGTGGTAGCCCCAGCCTGTGTTATAGTTACCCTTGTACAGAATCCAGCTACTCACAGGTTTTGAACACACAACAGGCACTCATTGTTGTATAAGACGTTGTCTGTGCCACAGACAGGGTCAAAGATCCTAACGCAGCCTTTCTTCAGATTATAATTGCCACAAGCTGCCTGGAGAAAGAAAAGGGGAACGATAACACTAGATGTTAAACACCCCTTCAATTTACCAAAGGAACTTTTCCCTACAGAGAGACACTTTGTATATCTGGGTAAAACAGCTTCCTTGAAGCTCTGCTATGAGCTCTAGGAAACATGGAGATACCCTTCACCATGCTGTCCACTGACTAGCTGAAATACACCTAGCCCTCCTGTGAGCCCTTAGGGGAGACAGTATTTAATAGGTAATGCTCCATGGGCAGCATCTGTTCATGTTCTTCCCAGCTTTTATTTTCCGTGGCCACAGGTGTCCCTGGGGAGCAAGCTGCCCTCACATTTGCCTGCCGCAGAGTAATTGGAGCTCAGCGGATTGCCTTTAACTTGGCATGCAGCAGCAGCGTTCAGTTCATGCCTATCAGTCTGTCTACACTGAACGTGGCATAATACAAAAGGAAATCGGTACCATCTGGGATAATACAAAAGGAAATCAGTACCATCTCTTGGATTTGACTGTGGCACAGCAGGTGGAAAGACATTCCCAGGCGCCCTGGCCTTTGGAGAGCCAACCCAGTGGCTCACGGTCCTTGAGCAGCACTGACTTGCTAGCGTACCAATCAGTGCTGTCCCACCAAAGCTGGGTGCACCCTTGCACTACTCTGAAACAGGAGCCTTTACCTCGGTTCCTGTGCCATCAGCACTGTCCGGATCAGCATGTCCTAGAGTGGAGAGAAAGAAGACTTCTTTCAGAGACCTTCACTCATGCTGCCTTCAAGGTGGACTCCACTAAAGATGCTTTAGGCTGAGGATCTTGGCTCACACAGCCTGGTCCTTTCAGGGCCCCAGCGAATAACAATATCTCATCCTTCTCTTGCACCTCTCCTGTGTTGCATGGCGCTGCAGGACCAGCCCTGCTGCATCTGAGTGTTCCTCTGCACCCAGTGGAAGCTTCTGCCAGTGCCAGGTGCACCCTAGTGACTTGCCCTGCCGTTCACTCTCACTGCCAAGGAGCAAAGGTAGCTTTCCTTATCCCTTATCAGTGGTTCATGGTAACTGAAGAACTCCTGCTGGTGCTAGGTTGATGCTTGTATCAACCCAAAGTGGTTCCTCTGGTCTCTCTGCTTTATATCAGAGCGAAGTAGAGCAAAAGACAATTTGCTGAGGCAGAAATGGGGTATCTTTTTTGCAGACTGTGGAGTCTCCAAAGCCAGTGAGCATAAGCCTGGCTTTCTTGTCCATGAGCTGGCAGCTGGGATCAGCATGGACTGAACATGTGGCAGTGTATTTTGAAAAAACAACCTGAATTTTCTCAGCCAGTAGCAGTACTGGGGAGAAGCCCTTAGGTTCCCCGTAGTTCTAAGCATGATCTACAGAGAAGATTTAGGCTACATCTACATTACCAAGCAGAGTGATCCCAAGAGGAGTGGGTCTGCAGGGTGAAGCAATTTGGTGCTAAGGACCTGCTTACTCCATCTAAAAAGAATCCAAATTTTCCCTCAGAGTGTCTGCAGTGTCAGCTGCAGCACGGTAAATAGGTTGACAGGGGACTTGTTTCAAAAGCCATCCGGTCCTGAACAAATCCACTAATGCAGACACTCCCAGGGATTGGGACGTAAGACAGCATTAGCTCATGGTCTTATCCTTATGCATTGTGTGAGATCTTTCTTGATAACACAATTAGTTTAAATGTGATGCTGGTAACAAGCGCTTCATTTCCCTCCCTGTCGATACGTTTTGTATTTTTTTTTTCTTTTTAAATACAATATGGCATTGATCGAAACAAATTGCACTGTTTGAGAAACAACCAGCTCCCAGGCAGAATTCCACCCCTAAAGAAAGAGGGACAATCCGTCTCTGTTCATTTTGTAGGTACAAGGCACTCTTTAAAAGCCTTTGCTTTAGACCTCCTCACAGATGGCTGTTTGAATGCAGATTGGCTTTGCAGCCCTCTCCAGGGAACACTCCATTACTCTGCCCATGTCCCAGCATCCAGGTGTCCTGTTCCCAGGCTCGCCTTCCTCTGTGGCATATCCGGGAGCTTTTGCAGAGAACTTCAAAGGAAAACGTGGCACTCACCTGGGTAGCTGCAGAAGGCCAGGCAGAGGAGAAGGACAACACAAGTTTCCTTCATGGTCAAGGTGATGGTTTGAGGACAGCAAGGAGGAGCCAAGACTCTTCTTTGGCTTTTGGAGAGCCTGTTTTGATAGCGCACATGGGGCTTTTATACCTCTCCCCATCGCTGGCACCACCCCCGTGGGCAGCTCCACCTCGCAATGTTATGATGACAACATTGTGAATACGGGAATAACTCAAGGTGGCAAATGGCTCATTTATCGTGGCACACAAGGATAAAAGTCTCTCTGAAGCCAATGGAGGGAACGGCTCTTATCGCTAGCAAAGGCTGGAGCTTTATCTCACAGGTGGGAGACAGCCTTGGGTCTGCCCTGCAAAGCTGGGAAAAAAGGGACTTTGTCCAAAAGCAAATTGAAGAAAACGACTGAATGGCAAAAAAAAAAAAAATACACGCCTGGCTGACCTCCCGTTTAGCACAAGTGGATATTTGAATAATTATCTGCCCCTCTGCCTCATTCACCTTTCCCAGCTTGATCAATGGAGCGGAGCTGGGGCGCTACCACCCTGGGGCTCCCCTTCCCACTCTGAACAGGGAGGCAAAGTCATCGGGACCTCAGGATCACTTCTGGCTGCTTGCTGTTATTTTGACAGGATTCTCCATGATGGGGAAAAGGCCATTAAAATGGGCTCACCGGGTCGGATGCTGCTTCCTTCCTTCTCCCTGCCTCCAGCTCGGAGCAAGCTCCGGGGATTGCCTGCATTTACTCCACACTGCCAGTGGTGCACTGTGGAGAGTGGATCTGTCCCTTGGGTATTACAAGGATTAATTAATGTTTCTAAAGCACTTTGATATCTCATCCATAAATCACTGGAGAAATGCAAAGCAAATTATTACTAATGGGGGCTTATGACTCAAAGACAGATTTTTAATTAGCTGAGCAGGAAGAAGTCAATGCCAAGAGCAATTCAAGGAGGTGTTTGCAAGACAGAAATCTTGGTTCAAACTGGTAACTGCTTCACTGTCTGCAGGAGACCACAGCCCATGCACAGCTCTGATGGGACACTGTCAGGGCAGAAGCAGCCCTCCTCTTCCTCCTCCTTGTGGGCTGGCTTCAATGGCAAGGGAGACTTCCCTGCGCCCTGGTCTCACCTCCCCTTGATTCTTTGCTCACTGCCCAAGCACGCCAGGCTATCCTGCATTTAAGGCTGGAAGAACTGCTTTTAGTGGTGTCCTTCATCTCAATATCTTGAGAACAAAGGAAGGTTTGTGCGCGACCACCTTGGAAGCTGTGCATACCTGGGCTAAGCCCTCTGACTTTTCTGGAAGTCAGGTTCATGTGCCATTATCACCCCCTGAGGGGTGAGAGAAGAAGACAGGATAATGTTTTATAGCTGAGCAAGGTTCACCTCAGTCCAGAACTCTTCCTACTGCTCTTCCAACGCAGCGGTCACAGTGTGAGTAAAGCATTGCAATGCACAAAGGTGCTTTGGTTTCACCTCTCTAAGTAGACAGGAGCCTTAGCAAGGACAGTTTATGGTTATAGACTCAAATATTTACAAAATCAGCCCAGTTTGGGAAAAGATTTTCCTCTTCAAGCTATAACACAAGTTAACGAGAGCAGAAGAGGCATTGCTGGAAAGAGTTTATCTGACTACACTTCTCTGGGATGTGCCCACTCCTGTTAAAACACACTTGCACATTTTCTAGTTGAGAGAACCTCACCAGGGCCAGGAAATGTGATGATTTTCACTGTCCGGAAGCCAAAACATCTTTACTCAGATTCCTTAGAAACATCTAGGCTTGTCTCCAAACTGGAGTTTGATGGGTAAATCCTCAGTGTTTACAAAGGTGGCTGTGTAGCTGGGAACCACGTTGGCCTTGGTTATGGTGCCTTCCTTCCATGTCCATAAGCCCCACCAGAGCTATGTGAGATTGTTTTAAGTGCTCTACTCCGGGTTGAAAAAACCTGTATAACAAAATGAACTTAATGAATTAACGAACTCACAGATTCAACAGCAATGTCATTTCTGCCAAAAGAAGACTCCAGCACAGCTAGTTAATACTGCTGGAGCTCAACAGCATCTGCAGGAGGATTTTAATGCAGTTTTTCTGCCAGTAATTCCTCCTCCTTCTCCTGCACCTTTTCTGACACCTATGTGGTCATGAGCCACCTTCCAAAGGAGGATTTCAAGGGCACCTATATCCTGATTGACGTCTACTCTTTATCCCTGAGCAAAATCGGACAGAAATGCTGGGGGCTTCTTCGAATGGGGAGGAATGAAAAAAGAGCTTTGAGCTGTTCCTGCGCTGGGTAGAAAGGAGCAGGGAGATTTCCTCAGCAATGTGGGCTTTCTTGGGATGTGTCACCTTGTCAGAGCAGCATGTTCCTCTGAACACATCAGCTGGAGGAGTAGAGAGAAATGAGTCAGGCGGGTCTGCCAGCAAAAAGCGAAGCAAAAGGGAAGAGAAAAGCTGCTCCCCATTTCTGTCAGTCCTCCTGGGGCAGCATCCTGCAAAGCCCCTGAGGCCTGAACAGGTTGAGCGGTTCCCATCGCTTTTAAATGGTAGCACTGATGGATGGACGAGACCGGGCAAGCCTGCATGGGGGCCAGGGGCAGGTTGCACTGTCACATCTTCCTCCAGGCAAGTTGGTGGGGAGAGGTGCTCCTCCTCCCGCAGGAGGAATGTTTGCATCGTCTTTGGGCTAAATCGGAGTGCTTTAGGGTTTGTCATATTTTCTGAGTAAAATATCTCAAGGAAAAGGAAACTTTGGGCAGCTAGCTGCCTCCCTGCTAAGGCCCAGCTAGTAGTCATGACAGGTAGAGGAGCACTTGTCCTCCCAAGGATGGGATTTGCTTTTTTCGATGGCTTAACCAATGGTGAAAAGCCACTAGTGCTCCAGGGAAACTGCAACAGAGTCACCAGCGAGAAGCACTCAGAGATCCCAAACCAGGCCCAGATGATGATGAATCACAGTTTTGAAAGTACAAGTCTTTAAGGAAAGGTCCTTAAGCCTTTTCAGAATAATGTCACCTACCTACAGACTCATTTGGGATGGTTCCTGGGCTGCTAAGGAAGTCCAAAGACACACTTTCCAGCCTCCTTGTGAATGCAGAGAGAGAAAGGGCTAAAGCCAAAGCAGAATGTCCCTCATGGACCCTGCTGTGGTAAAGGGAATGGGACAATAAAAGGGAAACGTTGGGACCTTTGGCACTAGCTCATGTGAACCAGTGATGCCAGGGCTGTGGGAAGGGCCATATGGGAGCCAGTGTCCTGGGGAGGACCAGGAGATGCCGTAGCTGGAGACAGGCTGAAGAAATGCAAGCAGGGAGCACAAGGATGTTACAGGAGACACTTCCCATACTTGACCAAAATCCCCTTGAGTCTAAGAGCTGCTTGCATTGGATTTAAATGTTAAAAATCCCTAGTACCCTGTTACCAGGTGAGATGTCCAGCCAGCCTTGGCTGTAGTGAGCAGGATGTGTCTGAAAGAAATCAGGCTTGTTCCCCTTTCAGTGCAGTCCGTGCAAACCCAGTGGAGAGGCATGACCGAGTGGGAAGCAGACCATCTGCGCATGCTGGGCTGCAGGGCTGCTGATTCTGCCTAGGATGATTTCCCATTAACACTGGGAAAAACATTTTTGCTTTGGATGCATGGAAGATGCTGAACATTCGGGTAATATAGGAAAAAAAGACCCTGTGATGACAGCCAGTGTGAAAACATCACGTATTTATTTCCATCAGTAAGAGACGCTTTGGAGCCCAGGACAGTATGTCAATTTATTTACTTTCCTGGAAAAGTTATCCCCAGGGTGTCTGATTTGTGGGGAGGATGCTGCACAAAGCCACAGGAGAGAGTTAACAAATGATCATTTCTCCTTTCACCAAAACTTCTGTCCGTTATCCTTCAGCAAGGTCATGGTAATGACCTTTGGGAATCCACAGGCGTCGTCGGCGTTGCCTGAGGACGGGGATGGCTGACAGCAGTGTCCGAAAGCAAAGCCGTCACATCAATCAAAGCCCGGTGTCTCATTCAGGGGACGCAATGCCAGTCAGATGTGTCCTGAGGAGGATGGACATACTAGGGACAGGCAATGTGTTTGCAAACATTACTGGATGCAAATGCTGGGGGTAATTGCACAGCTCCTTGAGGTGATGCTCGCTTCCCATGTCCATCTCCTGGCCTGTTTGCTTGCACCCCACTGCAGTGGCACCCAACAGACTCAGCGCCTGGAAACCTCCTCGAATTGTAGGTTGCTGGCTGGTGGAAATACTCCTATGGTGTTGGCTCCTTGGCTCTGCTCTGTAGAGCAGAGATCCAGGCACTGGGGAGGGAGCTTGTCTTGGGGACAACACAGGAGGCTCCCAGCAAGGTTCTGCTCACCGAGAGCTTGTGTCCTCCTCCTTGGCCCTGTGCAAGATCTTGGTGATGCTCCTGGGATGCTGGGATCATGTGGACACTTGCAGAGATGCTGCAATGAGACACTCTGCTGCTCTCTCTTTCCTCGGCTTTACTGGAGAAAAACCATAATATTCTCCCTCCCATAGATAATATGAAATGCAAATTCCTTTACATAATTGCCTTTATATTAAACCCCATATGCCTTCTGACTCCACATATGATTGTCCCTGAGGCTGCCAGAGTGATTAAGGGCAGAACAATTAAGGGTGATGGCCAGTAACCGGGTTCACAACCCAATTGAGCAAGTCAATATGGTCCACAGAGCTTTCCAAAACCATCAGACAGGCAATGGCCCGTCCTCTCTAGAGTCCTTACATGACCTAATGCTTCCAAGACCAGGAGCATTTTTTGGCAGTTTTCAGTAAAGGCCCTAAACACATATTATTTTCACATTTTTTTTTTTTCTTAATTTATTGAAAACAATTTGTCAAAGTCTTTGTACTATTTTTAACCACTTTATAAGCCAGCTGATAAACAAAAGAATTACAAACGACTTTTATCCTAACCCCAGAAATATTTGGCATTTCTAGCTATTCCTGTGGGTTCTGTTGCCAGTGCTAACCACTACTGACACATGGTCCAGGACTCAGAAAAAAAATACATTGTACTTCTGATTTTGATGAAATATATGGCTAGAGAGAGATAAAGTTGTTGGTACTGTTTCAGATGATCAGACAAGATGGACTTTTTCAACAGAAAGCTCTCAGCCTGCTTATCTCCATGGCAGAGATTGACTATAAAATAAAAAAGGAAGATGCAGGAAGAAGGAAAAAGGACATTTGAAATGCAGATTATGAAATAAGGCTTTCAGTTCTGACAACATTTCTTTCTCCCATTAGATATGCAGAAATTTTAAATGAGAGGTGCTCTTTTTGCGAGCTGATTAAAATGAGGTTTTGGGAGGAAAGAGAGAAAGCAAAAAAAAGTCGATATTGGTGGATATCCATTGATGGGTGGACAGCTGATGACAATGTTCCTCTTCAAGCCTCTAGTCTTGCATTTGCTCAGAAGGGAGAGAAAAGCTTAGCAGAGGATGGAAATGCCATGCTCAATCTGGAGAAGGCTCCTCCTGGAGGCTTTGCTGCCCTGAGGTGCCATGATCGGCATTATTTCAGGAGATCATTTATTTAATTTGGATACTATGCACGATGTGCTGTTGTCCTGCCAGCATTTAGTGCTAGCTCCGGTTTAGCTGTAATAAATGTGGGTTTATCACCACGCCAATTGCTTGCATCAGCCCTCGGGCACAAGAAGGCAGCGCTCCTTGACCTCTCCTTTAGTTAACACACTAAAAGCCTGTCCGGGCTCTCACCAAAGCTGGCAAATGCTGGGTAAGCACTGCTGATAAACCTTGGCTAGCTGCTATTGACCCTGCAGTTGACCTGAGATTAGATAAGGCCCAATTAATTCTTGTTCCTTTTCTTAATGAATGCTCAAGCTCAATGACAGGAGCTGAGAGTTTAAGGCAGCTAGGCTAGGGGCATGGAGGTTTGCTTTGGGTGGTTACTTAGGATTATTGTCCCCCAAAAGTGGGCTTTTGGGACATTCTGGGAGCTCCCGTGCCAGGCAGCAACAGAAGGCTTGGAGAGAGGCTTTGGAGGGGATGGGATCCACAGCAGCACTTGCACAGTGGCCCTGCTGTGATGGGAAACTTTGCTGGCGGCTTTCTGCTTCGGTCAACGGTCTTGATTAAAGAGGGATTTTGTCTTTGATTTAGAGAGCCTTTGAACACAGTGGCTAAATACTGCCTTACGGTCAAGGGTTTCCCTTTGATTTTTACATGTGGGCAGCTCCGTATGTCCCTTGGTAAGCTCTGCATTGGAATCGCTTTCCTAATAAATGTGACATTATTTTTGATGCCGTATACAATTTTTGCCTGGTCATGAAAGTGAGGCCCTTTGCAGAGAAAGCACCATCTTCAGCCCATTGTTGATGAGGAGTATTCCTTCTGCTCTGGTTTTGGAGGTGAAATAATCCACTCACTGCTGAACTTCTTTTCCCCAAGCAGACTTTAGTTCTGGGTGTTTTACCCTTCCTGAGGAAGTAGCTGCCACCTGCAGTCTGTTTTTTCTTCTTATCCATATTCATTCCCACCAGAATCCTCCTTTCCTACTTACTTTCTAAGCTTCTGGAGGCCCCTGGCTCATAGTTTCAAGCCTCCCTTAGCAAGAAATTTGTTTTTATTGCAAAAGGCAAGCTGAGATTCCCACGCTATGCTGAGGTTCCCATAGGAAATATTGAGCATGTTGCATACCGAATTATGCCGTCTGTGCTTTACAGAGGGAGAGACCCAGCCTATTTCTAACTCCAGTGTGTGGGCTGGGGCATCTCCCTCCTCCAGCACTGCGAGACGCTGCCAGGAGCTGACCACAGCGCGTGCTGCTGCTCACACCAGCCCCATCTGCCTACTCAGCTGGCAGGTCTCCAAACCTTGGACTTTGCTGGTGCCTTCATCATGCTGATCTGCAGAGCTCCCTCTAGGCAAAGTGGGCTTCAGGCAGCGATTTCCAGAGGTCACGATCCCCCTCAGCACCAGGAATATTAAGTGGAAGGTCATCAGACGCTGCTGGCAAGGCTCAGGGGAGCTCAGCACGCAGCTGCTGCGCAGGGAGCTGGAGGGACATGTGTGTCCTCCTGTGTGCGACTGCTTCTGGGCTCTTCTAGCATACTGATATTTGTAACAGGGATTAAAATACTGGTGACACCTGAGAGCAATACTTCATGTGTTTTACCGTGATGCACATTTTGCTCTGATTGAAGTCTCAGGTACCTCGCATGCTGCAGAGCTTACAGCACGTGTTGCAACGTCTCCCTTTTAGCATCCTAAGAAGCAGGGACTGCGAGAGGAGCTTGGCTTTGGCTTTGGCCCCTTCCCTCTCTCAGGGTTCATGAGGAGGCTGGAAAATGCGATCCACTCCAAACGAGTTTGTTGGTAAATGCCCTTATTCCAAAGAGCCTTAAGGACCCTTTGTGGCTTCCAAGTCGTGATTCATGATCATCTGGGCCTGGTTTGTGATCTTTGAATGCTTTTCGCTGCTAACTGTTGCAATTTCCCTGAGGCACTGGCAGAGCATGCTGCTTCTTGCCTTTCTCTGGACTTCAAAACATTCAAGTCTTTGACAAAAGTAAATCCTAGTCATTAGATGAGGATTTGGCCAGCTTTAAGTTGTTGAGCCCACCCTGGCTGGAGAGGAATTGCAGGCACCAACCTCCGTGTTTCCCACTGGCAGCCCTCCTTTTCCCTTTGCTTTAGCGGATGCTCCATCTGCTGCAGTGTCTGCAGCGCGTGGCATGGACCTCGCACATGGTGCAACAAGGCTCATGGAGAGGAAGTCCCCCGGCTCCCTGCAGCTGCTCTGCTTGTCACCAGAGGTGCTCAGCCCCTTCAGGATGGATCTCGAGGGCCAGCTGCAGAGAGACACTGCCGTGCTGGGTGGAGGTGCCTGGCGCAGGGACAATGTCACCCTGTGCCACAGCTGTGTCCATTCCTTCATGGCATCACATGCTGGGCAGCAGCAAATAACAAGGGCCTGCCTGTGTAAATCCATGCAATTTACACTCTCATCTCACCCAGTCCCCACGCAACTGGGCTGAACACCTGATTGCATCAGGCAAGAGCTGTCCTGTGCCTCATGCATTGATGAAAACTCCCAGGAAAGTCCATGAAAGACCGTGGATGAAACCCTGTCTAGCGTAGATATGTGGAGGTCATAGTCTACGTTTTTAGCACCTCAGACTGGAAATGACTGGAATTTGTGTCATGTCAAGCGTATGTCAAGCATGGCTTATATTTCACAGTGCTCTGATCTCATCACTCCAGAAGATAAGCAAACACTTGTGGTTTCACGCCTGCCGCCTCTGGTTGCAGAATAACAGCAAAGCTAAGTTTGTGGCAGATACAAAACAATCATCTTTGATCCTGGCTTTGCCAAGGCGGCTCACAGAGCAGAGCTCCTGGCAGGCAGGACCAGCTTGCAGCAGGGCTATCCTTGCCATCCAGAGCACCTTCTCCCCAGAGAGCCCATGTCCAGGTTTCTCACTGCATTTAGCAATGACAGCACCCCTCTAGACCTAGGGTTACCTTACCACATCACTGCCCGGGGCATCAGTGTTGTCTTGTTTCTACGCCAACACTAGGAGCCTCTACCTTTTCCCAAACCACACGGAGATTTTAGCCTGGCCTAGGACATTGCCAGCCAGAGCCTGCTCCAGCCTGTCTGGAGATGTACAGACTTGCCAGTTCAGCAAGCCAAGAGACTGGTGGCTAAAATGAACCCTGGCAGAAGCAGGAAGGTGTAGCACTTGAGGGGCATTTGCTTAGGACACGTACCATGTTTTCTTTCCTTACAGAGAAAGTTTCAGTAAAACCTACAGCACTTCCCCATTGCAATAGATGAAGTGCTGTTAACAGGGATCATTAAAAGCCCTCAAACAGGATGATAACTAAGGGACACCACAACGAGCGAGAAGTGGCAGCTAAAATAACTACTGTAGGGTGCTGTGATGACAGAGTGTACCAGGGCATAAATCACCTAAGTGACATCCCCTTCCCGACTGCAGGAAAGGACATTGCTTTGGGAGAGCACTGGGCACTTGCCAAGAGCGGGACCAACCCAGAACATGAGTAGCTTGAATTACTCCCTCTTTGCAAAGCCTCTCTGCACGCTGGATTTTGGATGTCATGAGCAAATCCCGTGGATAAAGGCAATGAAAGGGAAATTGGGCTTCGCATGTGAATGGTCTGCTCTTTCCCACAGGTGTTGGGAAGCAGGAAGGAGGTTTCCTTATGCAGGGAGGATTGTTCCCATGTACAAAGAGCAAGGCTAAGACAAGAGCAGGCTGGATGGAAAAATTTTCCCATCTATGATCTTAGTTTTAGGTGGATCAAATTCTAATCAGAAGAGAGGGGGAGAGTTTTACAAAAAGAACTGTTTTTTAATTTCTTGAAATAGAAAGCATCTGATATCACCTGCTTCTTATCTTGTTGTAATGACGTGTAGCTTGTTTCCCCAACCTAAAGAACTCAACTGTGCCTCCAATCAGGGCTTAATTGCTATTAATTCTGTTAACTGAATTGGGTTCTCCTGTGCTACCTACCTTCCTACTCCTTCTTCTGTAAGAAAGAGAAGGAGGAAAAGTGGGAACCTTTTTCATGGCAAAGCTCAGCTGACCCAAGGCATGTGACACCTCTGGATGATATAAAGGTGTGTGATGCATCCTTTCTTTTTTCTCCAAATGCTATGGGATGTGGATGATGAGGCTGAGAAGCAAAGAACCGAGGTGGGAAGTGTCCTCATGTGCTGCCCTGGGTAGGTGCAGATACTAGAGTAGCTGCTGGTCTAGGCCCTAAGGGCTCTATAGGTTGTGTGCTATTTCTTAAATGAAAATGAGTTCTTTGTAATAAGTAGACTTGAGGGAGGGTGCTCTAAGGGTGACTTAATCCTTCAGGGCTTTGTCTGAGAGCTGATATGTAAAGTGTGTGTGTGTGTGGGTTTTTTTTTTTTTTTTGTTCTTTTAAAATACATATCCCCTACCTAGAGGGGGGACCTCTCTGCACTGGTTCAGAGGAGCGAGCTCTTGTATCAGAGGTTTACCTGTAGCTCTCTTTGCTTGTGGACTGGTGAATGTTAGCACAGCGATGGTGTGTGCCTGCTCTTTGGAGTGACCTGCTGTGCTGGTAACTGAGCTGATTTCTGTTTGTCAGTGACTCATGCAGAGAGGTAGGCTTAGCTTAAAAATAAATTAAAAAAACAAAGTTGCTATTTTTTTTATTTATAAGTGTGGGTTGCTGTTATTTCTGGTTAGACTAAGTCTTTGAGAAGGGATTTCTGGTATCCAGAGTCCTTTCACTTTTACAAATGTACTTAGCCAAATCTCTGTAGTATTTGGTGGTGGTGCCCTCTTGAAGGCATGCAGGGACTGGCCGCAATCTCAAGCTGAATACCAAATGGTTAGGTAGCAGTGGAACGGTCTGGGCACCTTGATTTCCTAATGATCTTGGCTAAATCCTTGGGTGTCTCTCCCATAGAGTCAGTGCTGTGTATGAGCAGGTTGCGGACACGTGGTGACTGCTTTTGCAGGAGAGCTCCTTCTTGTAGCCTTCTCTCTAGGTCATGTTCCTGGGGGCTGTTGATTTCTGAGCTGTGGGTAGAGGCAAAAGTGAGTGTTTGTGGGGAAAATGCTGCCATGTAACAATATTGGAAGGTTTTACATTATAGTGGAGACTTTCAAAGCCAGAGAGCTGAAGTCAGAGATTTAATTATCTCTAGACTCAGAGAAGAGGAGGTGGTGGGGATGGAGAGGAGAGTTTTGGGGGTATGCCTTGTAAACAAGAGTTGTGAGAAGTGAGCCGATGTGTTTATAGAGACCAACAGGATAACACAGTCCTACAGACATTAATAGTCATCTTTTATATTAAAATTTATGTGCACATCTCAGTATTGGCATTTACTTAGGCTGGTCAATTAATTCCCAGTGAGAATAATGTTTTCTTGCCTTTTGTCTCCTCTCTTTATAGAGCCTGAACAAGGGCGTTATAGTTTAATGAGTGCAAAATCTAGGGTCTAGCACAATGGTCCTAGGGCTTGTTGTAACTGCTGCAGTTTAAATAATTAGTCATAATGGTAGTTCAGATGTGAAGAAGTTCTTCTCCTGGAGATTCTTCCTTTTCTAATTTAGACTGGTTTATGGAAAAAAAGGTTAAATCATCTGTCTTAATAAGCTCATTGGACTCACTCTTGTTAAACAAAGCACATACAAGTTGAACTACTGGTCAAAAAATGAAATTAAAATCTATGCTAGAATCTTGTTGGCCAATTAGCAGAAGAATAAGTTCAGAAATGATAATTATTATTCAGGAATAATAAGCCTATGAAATAGAATTTTTTTATTTCTCTTTTTTTTTCCCCCTGGAGGTGGGAGGGGTAGTTTCTAATTTCCAAATATACATGGCTAAAAGATGAGTGAATTAAAGGTTTGTAAGTTTGTAAATATGATAAAGAATCTTGACAAAAGCTGACCCATACCTGGCTGGGTTACTTGCCGGTGCTGTTGCCCAAGAGGTGGATTTGTTCTGTGCTGCTTTTGTTTTATCCTGTGCTGTAAATGCTACCTGGAGAAGTTCCTAGGACGTTCCTTTTGTGTGGAGTGTTACATCAATGTAGGGTCAAGCCAAAACTTTCAGACATGAGCAAAGCTTTATTGACCGCATGGATGCGTTGCCCAAATCCAAATGCCCCATCTAATTGGGGTGCGTGAGTAGGGTGGGGGCAGTTTCCCTGCTCATTCCCGAATGCTGCTGGGCTGGCAACACATGGGATAGATATCTAAGCAAAGGAATTACAGCTGGGGATGCAACCAGGGAAGGGAAGATGAAAGTGCATCTGGAGATCGCTAGCTGCTGTGTCCCACTGCAGGAGCCTATATCCAACTACTCCCTAAAAATCAGGCTCTATATGGGGCAACAAATTCTGTGCTCTGCTGACAGCGTTGGCCAAGATGGCACAGAAGATTGACATCTATCCTGCACACCCATGCATGAAGGGAATGGCTTAAGGAGCTGGAGTTGCTGAGCGCATCATGCAGAATTACTGCTGCTTTGGGGATTTAACTAACGTGATACTTAAGTGTTTGGCTAAGTCTGAGAACACTTTTTTCCTCTTAGTGTTCACAAAAGCTTTGCTAAAACATTGGCCAGGGGAGGCCTTGTAGATGCTTTGGCTAGTGGATAAACTCATTATGTGGGTGTATATGTATCAAGGAGGTCAGAGGAGCCCTGTCAAGAACTGAGCAAGCAAGGAAGTCAATTTAAGCACAGGATGGCTGATACCTGTGATGAGGATGAACGCAATACGCCAAGCTGGTCTGCAAACCAGCAGTGAGGTTCAAAACTCTTGTTACGATTGCTTTGTGGAGGAGAGACAGGAGCTGGAAACTCTGCACTGGCCTGAGGGAAGGCTGGGGTGTGTGAGGGGTTATCTGCCCTGCTGGGAGGACTCTGTCTTTGGGTGACATGTTTGTCTCTGAAGTAAGCTGAGCTGCTGAGCTACTACCTTTGGCTCCTATGAAGTGAGAGATGACCTGGGATGGGTTTCTCATGGTGATATTACCTACAGCTCTTTGCCGTCACTGTTGGCCTCCCCCTTGGGGGTACAGGATTTGCAGGAGAACGCAGCGACAGTGGTTTGGGTGTTGTAGCTGGTGCATGGGGATGACAGGGTCCCCAAATGGTGGTCTTGTTGGCCATCATTCCTCCAAGCTGCAAATGCTGCAGCCTTGGGTGTCTTCTGTTGTGGGGTCCCCACTGGGAGACCTGGCTCCTGGGGACAGAGGGGAGGGACAGGGTGTCAGCAGGTGGCACTGTCTGCTGAGCCAGAGGCACTGCTGGCACCTCCTGGTGCTTCTGTAGGGCCCACAACTGGGGGAGCCCAAGCTTTGCTTCCCTTTGCAGGCAACTTTACAACCAAACTCTTGGCACAGCCCCTGCGTGGGTGGGCAGTTCTGGTGTCTGATGGTGCTAGTGTGGTTTCAGGTCTGTGCTTAGCAAGACATTTAATGGCAAGCTCTATGTACTGGTTTAAATATGTATTCAGAGTGATTCTTGATGCTGATAACTAATCCCCTGGGATGGTGATTTACTTCTAAAAGATATAAAGTTTCTACCCCTACTGCTTCCAAGAACTGTAGTTGGAGAATTGCATCTTATCTGCCTGAAGTTCTTCTCCTTCAGTGAGATGCTGGATTAATCTAAATTTTCTGCTATTGATTGGATGCTGATGTACATAGCTTAATGGTTTCCCCTTTCCACACAAAAGGCTTTGATCCTGCCATCCTCACAGTATTTAGAAAGCATTTGGGGACCTCGGGATGAATGGAAATGCCTGAATGTTAGTGATTAGCAATGAGATGAGGCCCTTGGAAAGGAGGAAAAATGCACCAGTTCCCCTGAGCCCGTAGCGGTGGATTCTTCCCTATTGCTGGAGCAGCATGGAGGGAAGCAGGTCCTCCTGCTGTGGGTCTGTGCTGTTGCAAAAGTACTAAAAACCTTTCACTCTCATTTTCAAAGAGAAACCCCAGAGACAGAGATTTCTATTGAAGTGAAAGGGAGCTGGGAGATTGCTCCCTTGCCTGGTGCATCCCAAGCTGTTGTAGAAAGAGCTGGAATGTGTCTGTAGGTCCCTTCTGGGTGAGCCAGGGCCATGCTGGTGTGACAAACTACCTTCCTGCACACTCTAATTTAGAGACTGGGACCCTTTCCAGCTCTGCCTTGGCTTATGGCATTCCCTAGTCCTGATTGAGCTGAAGAAAATCCTTCTGGAAGGAAGAAAAAGTGCAATTTTGAGTGCAGGATGCACTGTGAGACAGTCTGTCCCAGCGCTCTGCAAGAGTTGAGCACTGCTAACTGCTTATGTTATGCTTTGTGTGTCTATCTAGTTTCAGTCTTGTCAAAGTTGGTGGAGACCTCCACTGGCCAACACGTACTGACAAAGTGCTAGCCCTTGTTGGCCTCTTAAGAGTACTTATTGCTGCCTGCCCTTGGGTAACCAGCTGATCCCTGCTGCTCCATGCTGGTGGCCTGCTCTGTCACTTATGTTTTGGATTATATTCCTTCCAGGTCATTGACTGGAATGATGAAGAGAAGATGCCCAAGAAGGCACCTCGTTTCATACAGGGCATGGAGTAAAACAGCCGCAGTTGGTGACAGCTCTGCTCAGGCAGCTGTGGCTGCAGCATTTCTGTGGTTCCAGGTGTCCTGTGCTCATCTAATGGCCTCAGCCTGGGGCTGGGAGTCACAGCGCTCTGCTGGGTAGTCAGTGAAGGATGGCTTTGTGAGAGGCACTTAACTCTCTCCTTCTCGCTGATGGGGAAATGGATAAAAATAAAAATGCTCATCTCTCTGTGAGGGTGGTGAGAGGATTAATTGGTTAATGCTTGCAAAGTGCTTTGAAGTTGAAATAGGGCAGGTGAATGCTAGCCATGATTGCAAAAGCTAGATGTGTCATGTGGAGGTAAAGGCTGTGCTGAGAAGGCACCATGAGCCTTAAACCTTCTGTCATTCAAATGTCAGGAGCTTTGCAGCTCAACCTGTGCTCAGAAGCCCTCAAGTACAGGGATTAGAGGGATCCGTGAATGGCAGTTGTAACACCAGGGTTTTTCCCTCCTCACTAAGTCCTGGTCTAAATTGTGCTCCTGCTCTTTGAAACGGGCTTGCAGTGGCACGGACAACCTGGCAGGGCACAGCGTGGCTCTTGCTGTAATGGCAGCCTCATCCTGCTGTTTTCTTGGGACTGAGCTCTGTGGATGAAAGGGACCAACACATTTTGCAATGAGTGAAATCTGGTTCCGGGTTCAGCATGGGGGGAAAACAGAGGCAGAGCAGGGCAGGCAGCATGTAGGGTTGTGCAACCGGGCGCCCTCCCAGGGAGGGGTGTGAGAACCAGTGCACCCAAAGCAAGAATGTGTTTGGCGACGTGTGTAAGCCATGGTGGATGGGGGTGGCAGTGCTGGAATTGTTCAGCCTGGGTGTGTGTCCTCCCACTTGTGGTTGCTCAACAAACTGAAGAAGGAGGCAATGTTTGCTCAGCTGCACCTGCCAGCAGGCTGAGCGTGGTGGAGAGGCCTAGCAATGACAAGGTGCCCTGCCTTTAGGAAAGGAGAGCTGTGGTGGCACCATGAAGTGGCCAACTCTGAGTCTGAAGCAGAGTGTTCTGGAAGGTCTACACCCAGATCCTTGGGGCACAAGCTCTCCAGGTGCTGTGCATGGTGCAAACATGCTGTGTGTCCAGGGCATATGTGCTGACCAAAGGCTTCTGGAAAATACCTCCTGTCCCGCTAAAGCGGTGGACAGGGCAAGATAGATCTTGTGTAATGGGATGAAGAAAACCTGCCAGCCAGGAGAAGAGCTGATACCAGCACCTCAGAGAAGGTATCTAGTGCTGTCCTAAATGAGGCTAGAGGACTCAAAACTTGCTCTGGATGGACAGAGCATGTTGAGATAGGCCAGGTTTTTATCTGCTGCCTCTTGTGGAATCTGTCTTGCTCTCACGGTGCAGAGCTGCTGGGAGGTGGCTAGGGTGGTGCAAGTCTGCTCTCCATCACCCCATTTCTCCACAGCTTATGGTCCCTGCAGAGCAGCCTGCAGGCAGACCTTTGTGGTTTTCCTGGTTCTGTACCCTTGAGGGTGGATGTAGGGAGAGCTGGTGAGGGAGTTAGCCTCTGGAGATGGTTTGGGCAGCAAATGTGGCATCTGGGGAGCTGGAAGATGGGACAAAGGGATAATGTGGGGATGGGCAAAGCTGTGGACCTCTGGAGTTTTGGAGAAAAGGCAAGTGAAGACCAAGTTCAGGGCTACCTGGCCTTGCAGTAGCGTGGAGATGAGCTGCAGCCTTTGACTGGACTGCAATATCTAGACAGCCAATGCCTCCTGGAGTGGGCTGGGTTTTGGCAAGAAGATCAAGTGATTTGAGTGGGAGAAAATAAATAGCCTCCTGGGAGCAGGAGCAGCCTGGCACGGAAGAAGGCTACATGGCCTTGGTAGCATCTGGAGGAGGTTCAGGTATCTTTCCCTAGTTCTGCATGCGGAGCTGTGATGGCAAGCCAGGAGGTGGCACTGTGGTCGGCAGCCTGGTCCTTGCATGGACCTACTGCTTATCCCTTGCATCGGGATGCAGATGAGGTGCCTCTTGTCACATCTGCTCTGGCCATCAGCATGGGCTCTAAATGTGTTGCTCACACAGGTTACATGTAGTCTCTCTGCTCTGATCCTTTCCCCAGGAAGAATCAAGCTGCCTTGATAGATTGTCCACCACACTCCTCCAAGCAGGGAACAGTCTGGGAACCTGTTTTGCAAGGGTCAAACAGATATAAATGTCTTGTCTACCAAGACTTTTTTTCTCCATCCTGTGTGTGATAGCTCCTGAGGAGACATCTTTTTGCTTTGACTCCTGTACCCTGCTGAGGATTCAGCCCTCACAGCTGCTTTTGGGCTCTCCAAGGCTTCAAGAAACCAGTCAAATGTTTATTTTTATGGACAACAACACAGTGCACATGGACTACTCAAAACTACGAGGAACTCTTCCTCTGGGTTGACTCGCTTTTATTGCTTGGGATGTGTTATTACTCATGTGGCCACTATTGCCTGGGGCATGCTTAGCTCCATGCTCAGTAAAGCCTTATTGCTTAAGCTGCACCACTGAGCCCTGTTTTGCTGTTGCCGTGTGTGCCTTCACTCCAAAGCTCTGGGATCAAGCAGGTGGTAACGAATTTCCTCCTTTTCTGTAGAAAATGCTGTTGCTCCTGGACAGCTGTATCCTGCCTAGCCAGATTAACACCCCTTTCCAGCAGAAAACTATTATACAAAGTTAAATGGCATGAGAGTGTTGTGGGTCTCATTTGTAGGTCCCTCAGCACTGCTGTGAGCAAAGAGCAGCAAAGCAGAAGCTGTTTTGTCAGCAAGTCCTCTTACCTTGAACCTTGACTGGGTAGAAGATAATTAAATAAGTAAAATTCTTTGTTTGAATGTGGGGTGTGCCCATTTCCTAGAGTTGTCTCCAGTGAATAAGTGTTCACATGTGAGGATCCTACTCTCCATAACCCTGAGAGCTGGCATGTCTGGGGCCCTGTGGTGCCTGGTACAGGATGTGGGCAAGGTGCTGCATGATGGATACTGCCAAGATTATGCTGCTTGGAAACTCCCCATGTCATTAGGGCATTCCCATTTAGCCTATTTAGAGTTAGTCATTGGAATCACTGCTTGGGCACTCACTGTGGGGCAAGAGATCCTGAAGGAGCAAAATCCAACCATGTGCTAGTCATGTGCTAGCCCTGGGATAGGCAGACCTGCAGAGATCTTTCTTAGGGGGAGATTGCAGATGGGCAATGAGAAGGCAAGGGTTCCCAAAGAGTCTGAATGACCAATCTGCTACTGTATACCTGAAATGCCAAAACTGGACTTTTTAGACTGGGAATTCCTTTTGGTGAAAGCTTAAAGTGCCCACTAGAGAGACTAAACTGTCTTTACTGGAGCAGAGTGAAAAAACTGCAGTGTAAACTTTCCCTCCCTTCCAGACCTCAGCATTATTATTGGGCTCAGCAGAAAATGAAGTCATGTACAGAGAAATAACTGGGATGGTGGAATGAACCTCAGGCTCCTCTCCAGGACATGCCATGAGTTTGTCTTGCTGTAGCTCCTGACTCATTCTGTGGCCAATAACAAATCTTTCCTTTCTCCATAGCTCAAATGATGAGGAAAGGATACTGCTTTCAGATGAGCTTTTCTCAGGCTATTGTAAGAATTAATTGGTGTACAGCCCTTGAAGTGTTGGCTGAACTGTTGTATCAAGGGCAAATACTTGTCTGCCCTAGGGACAGGGGTTGTGCCTGGTGTTATATGTGGAAAGCCGGTCAGGGAGCATCAACCTAGCCTTTATGAATGGAAAATTTAGCTTAATTTCAAAATGAACAGATTTTCCATTTTCTAAATGGAATCCAAAGGAGCAAAGCATTTCAAAATTGGGGGTGCCAGGCTTGTGGCCAAGACAGGTCACTTCTGTTTTCTTGCTAAGGAGCTCCTTGTATCCTCAGCTTGCCGAGTGTGTCTTGTCGTCTGCAAAGAAGATGACCTGGTGTGGATGGACTGGCTAAATTTTTGAGCTCTAGTGCCAGATTGCCGTAAGACAGAGCAAAGGATCTTTTCACCCAGATAACTGCTGAGGTTAAAGGTGAAAAATGAAATTCATGATACAGTAATTTTGTGGGTGTTCCCGTGTTGTTCCACTGTCTAGTTATTTATGTAGGCCAACGGTTCTGACTTTCCCACATCTTTTCTTCAGGTTCCTGTGTCTTTCATACTCTTGGGAACTATTTTTACTGTAAAGGATTCTGTTTGCAGTAGTGCCACAGGGAGCCATGCCTCTGGCATGAAGACATTTCAGTCTGATTTGAAACAAGGTGCAGCAAGGGAACACCTCCCTAAATAGGAGACAGAGGGAGTAATGAAATTCCGGATTTGAAACCAAATTGTGCAAGAGGCAGGTTATGTTTGAGTGCTTTGTTTGCAAACCTTGGGTTTCTTTTCATAATTTTGAGAGAATAGTATCAGCCTGGAGGCTGAGAACCATATGCAAAGAATAACTGAGTGTTTGGTCCCAGCTGGCCCTGAACTGTTAATTTTTCTGCATTTGTGGAGATGCTGAAGCTCCGTAGTGGTTTTAGAAAGACTTGATGTGCAAAGGGTTGATGGTTATGCCTGTGAGAGAAGGTACCAAAATGAGCATACAGAATCAATGTTGGTAACACAGTACAATGCAAAGTCGAGCAAACAGTCAAGGCAGGAAGCCACAACTCTAGGTAAAGGCAAAGGTGAGGGGAGCAACACCAGTTTTAGCTATAACATAGGCAATCATTAAAGAAAGAACAAAGAATAAGCAAGGATGGAGCTCGCCAGCTGCCTTTAAAGTGTAGGATGTGGGAAAACTGGGGGAAAATTGTTGGCAGGTAGCCCAGGCTGTACTGATTTATTTTTAAACAAGGAATCTATCCTTGTGAGATGTAAGGACATGTACAGCAGCTGTCTTCCATGTAAGGATGTGAAAATCCTTGGGCATCCTGGGAGTGAAGTGAAAGTGGACCTCTCTTCTGACACTTTTCTTTACATGAGAAAGTTAGTTGATCAGCTCTTCCCTGACAGAACTGTCGAATACTTCACCTTGCTTTATTCTTTTTATTGGTAGTGTTCTGCTCTTGCAGCTTGTTCTGGTTAAAAATGTTTGTGATTAGGCAAATCCCCAAGGCTGCAGCTTGGTGTTGCAATTCTTAAAGGTTGACTTTGTTCAAGGCAGCCAGCTAGCAGGAGGACTGTTAGCTCAGCCTACATTAATTCAGAAGATGTAGGCTGTGCTTGTGCTGCCTTTCTTTAGGGGTGTATTTGGACTCCATGGTTTAATTTCTAAAGCAGGTAGAAGAGGAACCACAGGAGAGCTAGAGCATCTCCTGGGGTGATGTGAACTACTCCTGGGTGGGCGAGGTGAGAAATTGCCTGAATCTCCCTGGTAGGATCCCAGTTGGGTCTGTGCATCTGTTCCTGACCTCTGGCACAAGACAGCAACCAGGATTCAATCCCTGAGCATGTGGTGGGGTTGGCTGCAGAAAGAAGATGCTGGGCTCCTTTGAAGCTGTGCTTCAGCTTCCAGGTGCCAGCCCATCAGCGCCTCATGTGGATGTTGGGGTTCAGCCCTCCCAGGTACTTGACAAAGGGATAATTTCAAGCCAATATGAAATGAGACAGAAGGGTTTGGGTCTGCTTTAGGACTCTCACTGCTAGCCTTAGAAGTGCTCAAAGCAAATCTGCTGCTTTTTGTCTCAAAATATGGACACTGAGCTTTAAAGGGAGAAAAACCTGCTTGGTGAACTGCATGTGTCTGCCCTTTCTGGTCCTCAACCTTGTGTCCTTGCGCCGGTACAACAGCCAGTGGGAAAATAAATAGAAACTGATATGTCTAGGAATAGAGCAGGCAGTGGGTGGGATGCCTCCGACGTCAGCCCACGGAGGCTCTTCAAAGCTAGGAAGCAGCGGCCTCCATCCAAGCTGCTGCTGCCGGGAGGCAGGGCTGAGACTTTGTGTTCCCTGGGATTGTATGTGGTCGGCTGAGGTGGATTTTATGGAGCAACTGCTGTAATTAGCATGCACAAGTTTTTCCACGTACCAAACACTGTCAAGGGCAGTAATTTAGCCCCATGCTTGTTGTTGCAGTGAGTGTTGGGCAGGAGTGTCCTGGGAATTTGTCATGTCCCGTGGTGGGGGAGCCCGTCAGTGTCCCCAGCTTGCTGATGTTGGCTTGCCACCCTGAGACAAAGCACTGATGAAACAGCATTAGCCAAGCTGGTCACTAATGACGGCAGAAGAACATCTGGAGCCAGCCTTTGTTTACAGCTTTTGTTTGGTCATTGTTAGGGAGACAGAAGAGGAAGTGTCACTTAGGCTGTAAATCACAGTGTCCAAACAAAGGGCTGACATCTGGGTGTGAGTTGGGATTTCATGTCCTGGGAATCTCCTGAGCCCAAAGCTCTAGCCCAAGATGTTGGCGATCTGTCTCCTCTGAAGTTTGGGGTCAGTTTGGGACAGGGGCTAAAGGATGGTCCGGATTGCTAGATGAGAGCTGGCGTGTACTCAGAGTTGGGTATGTCCATGTGGGCTTGGAGTGACTGCACGGGCTCTAGCTCGTGACATCCATGTCCAGAGGACAGTGTGGATACAGAGGGAAGAGTGGGATAAACAGGCAGGTGCAAAGTGCTGCTTCCTGTGATAAACCCTTCCTGCTTCTAGCAGCCGGTGACTTTAGAACTTCCTGGCCAAAGGCCACAACTCGGTCGTCATGTTTCGTAGCTGTAGATGGACTAGTGAGTTTAATTGACTTCAGAATCCTTTGATATGTTTAGCCATAAACATATCACAACATCCTGAGGCGATGAGTTCTGTAATTTAATTACTGGAGAGGGGAGAGGAGGAAGAGGCTGGGAAGGGGAGGAATGGGAAGGGAAGCTTCCTTTTGTTTGCTTTAGCCCTGCTATATGATAATTTCATTTGTTATCCCTTCCTTCGTGTGCTGTGAGTAATACTGAATGCGATCTCCTGCTCATTTTCTCCAGGCCACTCCTGGCAACCAGCACGGGCTCTGTCACATTCCCTCTGCAGTCTGTTTTCTGCTGCAGTGGATCCAGCAAACTTGCCTTGTCCCTGGGCAAAGTGTCTCCAACTCCCGCAGTCAGGAGAGGGGCTTTGTGCCCTCTCTGGCTCTGCACCTCCCCTCCGTGGCGAGGAGGAGGAAGGCAGGCGGAACGTGGGAACTGCAGAGGATGCAGCCCTGTGGCTGACCCAGCAAGCACACAGCAGGAAGATAGCAATCACTCCTAGTTTCTCCCTCCTTGTTTCTGACAAGTTCCTATCATGCCATAAGCCTTTCTGATTGCTGCTGAATGCTGAGCTGACATTAATCTGTGGCCTTACCCATGTTACCTTCACATTTTTTCATAGCAGTGATTATTGAGAGCTGTGATAGGCAGATATAATATAGCTGGTAGCTTTTTCTCCCATTTACACTTGTCAATACTGCAATTCATCCCCTGTTTCCTTGCTCAGTCGCTGCAGTGCCAGATGCTTTGGGGAGACCCTCACAGAGAGAAAACAGAACTTGGGTGTCCTTCCAACACCGTGCCCTGGCTTCCCACCGCTGTGAGAATCCATTTCTATCCCCGTGTCTCTTCCTGCGTTATTGAGGCGATACAAGCCTGCTTCCTTGCCTCCAAAACTGATGTACAACTTGTGGTGGGTGACTTGCCTTTTTGAGCTCATCTAGAACTAGTGGAGGAATAGCCCTTGGCCACAACTGTCTTGCTGGTGTATTCAATTTATTGTAAAGAAGGTTTGTCCTGCTGTAGTGTTGTCTTCCTTGGATGCTCCTCTTGCCCTGTGATCTTGCACTAAATGTTTTGTTGTTACTGTCTGACTTGAAAAATAATCAGTTCAGAATATTTTTTGGCATGTTTTGGCAATATTTTAATATTTTGTTCTTGTATTTTGATGCTTTGGACAGCTTTTACCTTTTAGAAATCTATTTTCCTCTTAGGAGGTACATATTTAATGGTTTCTTCACATGGTCTTCCTACCTCCTGGATCTATTCTTCCTTACTGTCTTTTCCTTTTCAATTTTCTCTGAACAAGGTCTGATTTCTAGGCAACTACCACCTTTTAAGCTTAGTTTGAAATTTTAGTGTATTAAGGGTTCTCTGTTTGCATGTTGAAATCAAACCTGCTGGCTCCCAAGTGCTGCTCATGACTTGCTGAAGAGTGGGCTTTCCACCTCAGGGTTCCCTAATTGGAGGAGCAGGAACTTACTTTCTTGGACTGCTTCCCATCCTGCTGTGTGACTTACCCCATGTGGATAAGGAGATGGATGTCTCCTGTTGTTGTTGTGTTTGTGTCCTCCTGTTTCCGTCAGACTCTTTCATCTCCTTGAGGATTTCACAGTTGTTGCCTGTCCACCTGGATGGGTGGATGACAGCATAACCCTAATACCATAATGTCCAGCCGTGGGACTGCAATCCTTGGGATTCTTTGCACCTGTTGATGCAGTAAACTTGGTTATACTCTCTGATAAGCTGCCCTTAATGTGTAGCCCCACTCCTCTGTCTGCACAGCCTACTCATTCCTGTATAATTTGTAGCTGCTCATTACCATGTCCCACTGCTTATCTTCCTTCCAAGTTTCTTAGATGCTGGTTATGTTAATATTCTGAACTGAAACCAGGGCATTGCTTTTGCCCATTTTACTTTTAGACCCCTGGAGCTTAGCTAGCAATGCATGTATGAAATGGTCTTATGCTCTTCTTGAACTTCCTGAGTCTAAGTGGGATATTGTCTATTAAGGATGCAGTCTGCTGTTTCTTTCCTGACTTTTTTGGCTTCTGTCCTAGCATTTTAAAGATGTAAAACTTTCATAATTTCTCCATTGGAGACTTTTTCCAAAACACTTGCCTTGTCACAGCTGTTGACTTTTCCACAATATTCACTTTGAGACCTCCTTTTTGTGCCAGTGGCCTTGATCCATTTTAATGTGGATTTAATATTCAAATTCTTACTATACAGAATCCATCTATTCAAGGCTTTCTTCGTGATTTCATGTTTTCTGAACCTTACAATGTCTCTGCATTGGTCCCATGTACATATGGGGAGCATTTATGAGAGTATTACCAGGCTGGTCCTGGCCTTTAGCCTCCTAGCTATCAGTATAAATGCTGCCTCCAGGAGCATTTTGTCTCCATCCTGTGCTGGTGGTTACACCATGGTGGTTACCATGTGGACCACACCACAAGCTCTTCCCCAGCAGGCAGAGTAGGGGCCAGTCCAGATGTGAGACCACCCTCGTAGCCTACAGCAGGCAACTTGTGCTGCAACCCTCAGCTATCGGCATTTCCATTGCAATAGCCTTTTCCACACTGTTGACGAGAGGAGTTTCCTCTGTGTGACCATGTACACCCCTTCTTCCTCAGCCAGTTCTGGAGATGCTGGTTGACAAATCTGACTGCTCTATGGTGTCCTTGAATGTCTCATCACTATGTTTCTGATATGGCTGCTCTTGCTACTTTTTCTGAGGTCCACCACTGTTTTGCATGGACTGTGGATGTGAGACCTGTCCATGGCCAGCTATAACACGGGTGCTATGCCTATCAATTGAGTGTGTGCAGCAAACCTGACACAGCTCAGTTCTGTAGAAGTGTGCATGTGGTGTCGGGTTTACTGGTCCCCTTAAGACGGCTTAAATGGGATGATCTTGTGAAAAAGGGCTTCAGACATCTGTTGAACAGTGATAGACTGAATAGTTTATCTATTTGAAGGGTGTCAGTCAAATGTAAATACTTGGACCTTTCTCTTACTAGGATCTTGGCCCTGTTTTTACAAAGGTCCTACAAGTCTCTAGTGTTATAGGGATGTCTTCCTGGACAAGCCTGAGCTGTTTTTCCTTCTTGTTGACAGGACAAAATTTTTCTTGCCTACATTTCAAATTCTGTCTCCATTCTCTTCATCCTTTCTTGTTCTCCCCCAACCACCATTTCTCAAAGAAAAATCTCCAGCAAAAAGGAAAACTACCATTTTGCCACAAATTCAGAGTTTTTAGCAGAATATTCTGAATTCTGGGCAATTCCACTAAATTCCACTAAATGCCTAGGCACTCAGCATAGACTTGAAATGTACCTATGTGTAATGTGAGCATTTGTTCTGAACACATCTGAGCCTTTTAAGAGATTTCATCTCTAAACTACATTTTGGATTGGAACAATTTGGTTTTATTATAGATGTGGAATAGGGAAAAGCTTGATAATGAAGCAGAGCATTTTATTTGGCCTAAAACCTTATTCCTTCCCTCAAGTGTGCATGGAGTTTTATCCTCCCTTTCCCTGGAGTTGTCAGTGAAGTAGTAAAGGTATTTGAACAGATATAAATACAAAATAGTGTGTACTTAAAGGTATTTTTGTGTATTTTCTAATAAGTTTCTTAATGGGATTTATTTGTTATGAAATAGCTAGTACAAATATACTAAGGTCAGTCTAATCTTTGGGACAACATCTTTAACACATATGAACAAAAGCCATAGGGCATGGGGTTATGACATTTAGGGTTTTGTGCTATAATCTTGAAAACAAACTCCACTTAACTGCTTTTTTTTAAGCCTAGCGATGGGTTTAGTTCTTGGCTTTCGTTATTTAAATTTCACTCTAACAGATGAGCAGGTCAGCTTGGAAATAAATCGCATTTGTGGCAAAGGGGGGAAAAAACCTTTGCAGAGAAGCTAGAGCCTGCAAGTGTGGTAGGCAGCTGTGGGAGGTAGTGTAGGAAAAGCAGCCCTGCAAGGTGTGTTTGACACCTGCTCCCCAGGTCTTGCAGGGCAGAGGCAACACAGACCACCTGAGGTCCATTGGCAACTTCATGTCCTTGGAGGCCTGGGTCCAGATAAGAAATCCATTGGTGTCTGATAAAGCTGCAACAATGTAGTGTTGTCTTCTAACTTGATCTGTTAAATGCAGTCAGATTTTTCTGAATTGGTTCTGTTTTAATCATAGCAGTGATTTTTTTTAACCTTTTCTTACAGGCTATGTGTTCTTATAGATGTCTCTTTGCAAAGATGCAAATCTAGCAAAAAAAACCCTCAGTAGTATATGATTTCCTAGCTCGTAGGAACTTCTTTTCCTTGTTACCTTTCACAAACCCCTTAGCAAGCTGTTCAGATACTCACAGATGTGAGGGTGAAATCCACTGGATGAAAATATCTTGACAAAACATTTGGGCTAGGCTTGAAAGCTGCCAGTGATGTAGAACTCCCTAGATCTCTGTTCTGCTTAGACAAGGGCACTCTGAAACACTTGCCTCCTGTTTCAAGCCTGATGCTGCCTCGTTCCAGCCTTTACTTCTCAGATTCTGTTATTCCTGTGTCGTACTGAGGTGCCTGTTAGGTGTGACAAGCAATCAGATGCTTCCTAATTGATCTACTGATGTGGTTACTAGTAACAAGAGGCAAATGAACTTGATGACACAGGAGGTCTCTTCACTCTAGCTCTAATGAAAGTGCAGTGTTTATGCTGGAGTGAACATAGCTGTATCCAATTGCATCCCTGAAAGTGGACTCCAGAGTATCTCCAAGGCAAAGCATGTTTCCCCAAGTCAGCACATAAGGCAAATGGCCCTTGGTGGCAAATGGTGGCAAACACAAATACAAGAAGAAAAATGCATCTGTTTACTGACAGAGTTGTGTGCTGGTCAATCTGCAGCCTATGGTAGTGGACAGACCTTCTAGAGATGCAGTAGCTCACACGATATGAACCTCTGAACCACAGGCATCTGGATGGCATAGCAGGCCTGCAGAAGGGCCAGGCAGCAATGGAGAAGAAGTTAGATGGATTCAGAGCTAGCCCAAATGACCCAGCTTTATTCTCTGTTGGGAAATGAGGCAAACCCCAGCTTTAGAAGGGATCCCTGGCTGGGAGACTCCATTAGGAAGAGCATCCCTGTTGGTTTCACACCCTCATACATGTATGGTAAAGACTTGGGACATCCTCAGCTTAGACATTAGCTGTCTTAAAGTGACTGCCCACAGGAACTGGGCTTCTTCCCTACCTTCTGCCCATGTGATATTGAATTGATTTAAACTCTTTGCCAGGTGCTGACTAGTGGAGGAAAAGGCCAGGCTAGGCCTAGAGATGTCTCTAGTAAAGCCAGAATTAACACTGATTTGAGGCTTTCCCTGACCTCATTTTTGCCCTGGGATGCTGCTGTTGGTGTCTGCCATGTGCTGTTCCCGCTAGCCAAATTGCTAATCGGAGCCACTGCTGTCATTACACGGTTGTTAGCCAATCTGCTCTACCCCCAGACTGGCGCCCTGACTCTAATGGGGTGCTTATTAAGTTGGACATGGGTGCACAGGCCAGTGTAGTGTGTGAAGCAGTGTTATTAAATGTGAGGGAAGAAAGAGATGGCTAAAGGTAATAGGCTAAACTTTGGGTCTTCCTGTGGTGAGCACATTCCTGTTACAGGGATAAAAATAACTCCAAATGTGGATAAATGCCCATGGAAGAGAGATTGTTTATAAGAGTTCTATGGAAAATAGGCTGGGTTAAACACATACTGCACTAACATCAAATGTGTGTAGTAGAGGTGAACTGAAGGACTTTGAGGATGTTCTCCAGTAGTGAGCGGAGTGCTTCACACAGCACAAAATGGGATGGAAGAAGCTTTCATGACCCAGAAGCTCTTTGGAAGAATTTCTTTTTCTCTTTGGAGTGTAAATGAAAAGCCAGAGAAACGAAGAACAAGGAACGCTGTCCCTGGTGACAGAGAGAGAGAGAGAGAGAGATGACAACTAATCCTCTTTTGTCCTCTACAGAGGAAAAGTTGGAAGGGGAGAAAAAACTTCCGTAGCATTCAACTCTCTCTGCTGGCAGCATTCAGGTGATGCTGGAAGGTGTGTTCAGCCTGACAGAAGAACAATTTTTGCACATTTAGCGCTCCCTTAGGGAGATGTGATTCATGCCTGTACTGGGTGTAAAATATGTAGCGAGTGCTTTGCTGCACTGGTGTCTTAAGTCTCATGTTTGTGGGTATGAGAAGCCAAGTTTGCTCAAACTGGTCATAGTTTCCTCCAGCTGTTGCCAAAAGGAGCCTGGCAAACACTCCTACCAGAGCATAGGGATTATTAGTTCAGTAAGTATAGTACCTGGAAATTAGGTAAAAGTTTGCAAAGAATTTGATGGTAGTGAACTTTCTCTGCAATGTTTGACCAGAATGTGGAGGAGGAGGAGGACTCCAGGCTTACATTTTGAGTGCCCCCAGTGATACTTCAATTTTTGTGTGAGTAGAGGCAACAGAGCAGTGAGAATCAAACAGAAGGCTGCTTTATATCTAATGTGATTCTGAGAATCCGGGTATGTTTCTAATGCTTCTTTTCCCTGAAGCATTGGAGAACGACTGCACTGCTAGCTTTGATAAGGTTAATCTATTCCATTAGCAACCGAACTGATACTGTTGAAGATGATGATGCTATCTGACAGTAGACCTTCCTTTCCCAATGAGTTTAAGCCTTTCTACATCTCATATGAAGAGATAAGTATCCTCTTATCCCAATGTTGCCACATCAGTAGCGGGTTGGGGAAAGGTTGAATAGTGGCTGAAATGTTATAGTTACGGGTAGCTTTAAAATGCTCTATGGTATTTAACATAAATTGGATTTTTGACCAAAACCCAAATCTTTATGGATGTTTTCCATTGCTCTGTAAATCTGGAAGGTGTGGAAGGAGAGGCAGAGGCTTATGGGAGGAAAAAATTCAACAAGGCATAAAAAAATCGTAATATAACAGAATATAAATTTTTTTTCAACAAAAACATCCCTATTGCCTTCAGAGTAGTTCTATTTGCTTTCAAGGCCGCAGACATCCCCAGCAACATCACTTGTCACCCTTCTCTGCATAATTTCAAGTATGTGGATGGCACTTGCCTCTTCTCAGTTAACTTCTATTTACAGATCTGAGGACGAGATCCTACAGGATCTGCCCGAGGAACAGCAGATGCTATGAGGGATCACGTGCGTGGCTGGTGGCTCTTGCCATCAGGCTAGCGGTTGGTATGGCGGAGATCAGAGTTTCATGGTTCAATTAGCAGTGTGGGTGTGGTGATACTATAATCCAAGAGCAACCAACACCCACGCGGGATGTATTTTGGCCTCTTGCTGTGACTGTAGAGATGGGGACTGGCTCCTGTGTCACCACACCCTGCAGCCAGTCCTGATATTACAGAGCTTTTGCCACTGATAAAGTATAAATAATAATTTGGTAGAGTAAAACATCATGTTCTTGTCCTTCATTGTTCAGGTGGGAATAGCTGGTGAGGAGACATTGTGTTTCATAGAACATTGTAGTACTTCTGGAGGATGGCTTTTGGTACCCCGGCCAGCTGTGCATGGACCAAGGCTGTGCTTCTTGAATGGGTCAGTTCTTGCTGCATAATTTTTCTTCCTACTCTGAACTTGTAGAATTGCTGGGCACTCTCCTTTCCTGGCCACAGCAGATTGATTTCAGGACAGTTTTTTTTCTTTCCTCTGAAATCCTGCTGTTTCAACAGCCTGATGCTAGTCATTGTCTTTTATTTTCATGCCTCAGTCAAAGCCAAGGCCAGAAACATTCTATTTTGTCCCCAAACAATAGGGGTAGGATTTTTTTTTTTTCACGATGATTTTGGCTTTTCAGCCTGCATACCCAGCTTTGCTAGCTGTAGCCTGTGACTGGTGCTCAGCAGAACTGGAAAATACCCACCATGAATTCAGGCAGTTATGCAATGTCACCCATGAAGTAAAATTCCTTTCTAACCCCTGCAGGCGATCAGTTTACGCCCTGAATGATGAGATTTTGATTGCCCTTATCTAAGCTACAAATACTGTTAACGGCCATGAGATCAGCTAGCCTCTGTGAAGCTAATCAAAGTGCAGATCTTGGTGGCCTTGGCTGCAAGTCCTTTTAGCTCAATAGGATGTCACGGTGGTTTGCAGTGGAAGTCTCTTTCATGGCGCAGATGTTTTTGCTGAGGCCTTCTAGATTCAAACCCAACTCCCATTTTCAATTTAACAATTTTTAAAGAGCAAAGACTGCCCTGCAAAGTGTTGATGTTAGAAATGGCAGGACACCCTGGAGTCAAGGGAGAGCTCGTTGCTTTGACATGCTGCTTCTAAACTAGATCTTCCTTTGAATGCAGAGATTGATTCCAACATCCCGACTTCCCAAGCCCCACATGGCATCAGTTATAGCTTAGGGAGTGACTTGCTCTCCCACTGAGGGTGGTTTTCCAGGGCAGCTTCATCCTTCTGCAAGCACAAGCTGTAGGGGAGGCTCATGGCTGGAAGGTCAGACCTTTCCATGGGCAGGACTGAGGCAGCTGGGTGAAACAGGACTGGAGAATTAGGGTGTTAGCATCTAAACAGATGTGCCTGGCCTTTATTTTCTCTGCCTTAATTTCCAACAAAATGTGAATATATATTAAAAAAAATAATCCAACTTGGCAACAAGCTCTTGTCCCTTTGTACCCTTCAACCTGGTGGGAGAAGAGAAGAATTTACAAGTCAATTTTTTTTTTTTCTTGAAGGCCTGAAGAGATCAATAGGACTGGTTAGGTGCATTTGCAAACCATGCCATAGATCATACTGACCATTCCTGTGCTTGGCTCAGAGATAGTGTTGTTTTGACTCATAGGAGGATTTCACACTACAGGGATAACTTCCAGCATAAGGCCAGGGATGAATAGACTGAAGTAGGTGTGACCCAGAGGCTAATGTGGCCACCTGCATTTTAATGTGCTGGTCTGAAATGCAAATAATAACAGGGAAATCTCATGGGGATTCATTAATGCTTTGAAGGTGTGCTGTGTTGCACACTATTAATGTGATCTTCCAAAGTTGGCCTCATCCCTGCCTTTCGGACATACACCTCTTGCTGTTGCTCATTTCCTGATTCCTTTTCCTCTCCTGTCTGGATCCCTTCCAGCTAAGTCAGCAGTGGAAAGGGCTGTCCAGAACAGCCAGCCCTGTGTCATGGTGGCTCCCAGCCTACTTGGGGCCTGAGAAAGAAGGCCCCAAAGCAAGGTCTATGCTGTGGCTCCAGCACAAGTGCTGGGAGTTGCTGTGATTTAATTGCAGAAGTGACAAGGGGACTCAGTATAGGATAAATCAGAGCTGGTTTGTGCTGGAAGTAGTGCAAATGGAGTGTAAGTTGGTCAACCAGCCAAGCTCTTATCCTATTTTAGGACTAGATTGGGGGTAATAAATGGGTTCAGACAGGAAATAAAACAGTTGCAGGGAAGGGCCTGACTCTGGTGATGTTGGGGCTAGAGCAGGATGCTACAGGTGCTGGGTCTAAGGGAAGCTGCTGATGAAGTAATGAATTAAAACAAGCCCCCCAAATTCTATTACATTATCTTTCTCTGAAACTTGCTGCTCTATTTTGGATATCTTTCTGAAATGATCTCTGCTGAGGTTACATGTGCTCTAGGAGGCACAGGGCTCACTGTGTGCCTGAAATTCAGGTGTGGATGAAACTGGGATATCCTCATGATTCCTCTCCTGGCCTCCAGCAATTCAGTTTCCTTTGAGATTGAGCCAAGGGAGAGGGAACAACGCTATGTTCTAGGATGCTGGGAGTTAACATTCAGCTGCTGCATTTGCAGTGGTGCAGCAGGGTGGTGTGAAGAGCCAGCTGCAGTGCTGGTCAATTGGGCTGTATACCCAACAGATATAGGTTGAAAATGGGCAGCTAGCTGGAAAGAACTTTTTTTTACTGGGCCATACTGGTGGAGATCCACTTTGGGCTCAGGAATTTCATCATCAAATTAAAAGACTGTGCTGCAAACATTGCACATCTGCAAGAAGGGTGAAACATCAGGATAAGCAAGACCTGCTCCCCTGGAGACCTGGGCAGAGCATGCTGGAGGGCTCCTACAGCAGTAGATATTAACAGGGAAACTCTTAATGTGCATGGCTGTCACAGTCTGGAAGCCCACAGCATTTCCACTAGTTTGGGACTGATAGCTTGTTGGCTGATCAACTACGATGGCTTAAATTATGGAAGTAGGCATGAGCAGAAGAGTATGATTTGATTTAGTGTTATAAAGCTAGTTCTTGTGTTGGATGTACGTGAGCGATATCTCCTGAGCTGTACTAAGGAGAGGGTTGTAACTCATGTTTATGCTTTACACTAGAGTCTCAGCTGTAAAGGTGCATAACTGGGTGTTTTGGAGGAGAAGTCATGTCAAGATGGTTAGTGACAGCAGAAATGAACCCTTTCAAAGGCCCTGGACAAGCTAATGAGATGCACTGAATGGACTTTGCATTTCTCTGTGGGCAAGGGAAATGTGGCCAAAAGGCTATGTTAGCTTGCAGTATTAGTAGGGCAGCAGAATGCGCTCTTCAATTGATATTTTATTTGACAGCTTGAGATAAGCCTAAAGCATGTTGCAATGGGACTTCTGTACCTCTTGTTCTGAGTTGTTAACAATGTTGAGAAATAATTAGAAACCATGAGTGTCTTTGAAGTTGCTGCCTTCTGAAATGTCTCATTCTGGAAGTGTAATTCATGAAGCACTGTGGAAGTTAAGAGCTTATGACTGCTTTGAGTTTGAAGCAAAACAACATTTATTGTGCGTTTTCTTTCTGTGACTGCTGCTTTGTTAAATGTGCTAAGAGACTATATTTCATATTGTGGCGCTAAGGGTTGTTGGGTTGTGAAAGTGGTGTACTGGTGAGCTAGAGGAGACAAGTTTCACTATTTCAGAGAAATAAGTGGTAAGGGTAAACTTTCATGCTTCAGATGAGGTTCCTTTAGGGAAAGATCATAGGAAAAAAGTATGCTGATCAGAATAGGCAAGAACAGCTCTGGGAATGTGGGCACATCTGTATTGTTTTTTAAAAAAAAATCCTACTCAAGTTATCACTTTCCATTTCTCACCAGGTATAAGGGAGTTCTTTTCTGGAACAGGAGAAGAGGGATTGGGAGCTGGTCTTGAAGGCTACATGTCAGTGGGGTGTTAGTGTCAGTGGGGTGTCTAGAGAGATGGCAGAGCACAAACTGCACCAGAGCACACTGGGCCTAGTGAGATGGTGACGGTGGAGGAAGAGCAGGGAGCCCTGGGCTCCATGAAAGAGCAGTGTCAGCAGCAGGAGATGGGTGTGTTGCCTTTCCTGCCTAGTGTGAGCAGCCAGCCATGATGCTGGGTAAACCCCACAGGAGATTCTAGACCTCCTTTGCTCAGAGAATCACGTTGGCAAGTATTGAAGTCACAGCACTGATCAAAAGAAATGGGAGGTTTTCTGTGTTCAAATCAGAATTCCAGAGCTTAGCACTGCTAAGGGGAGTCTCTGAGAGCTATACCAAAGTAGATGCAGAAGAGGCAAAGGATAGGCCATAAATTCTTGCCAGGGTTCTTTTTGTCCAGCCATGGAAGCTGTGGAGCCTTTGAACACAACACTGTGTTGCTCAGCAGTGAGAATGGGACCATATAGCTCATGGTCCCTAGAGGAGACACTGCAGACCCTAGTGATACTGGGCCATCCCTCCCTGGTAGGGAGACCATGAGAGCTGCCTGGCTACCAGAACATGTTTCCTCAGGTGCATGTGTTTGTCCCACTGACCTTCAGCACCAGGTAGGCATCTCTATTGGGAGATCCTTGCCCTGGGTATCCCTGTACCAGGGAATGGTGGAAGCCTCTGGAGGAAACTTCTGCCCAAGTACTCAGGACTTGGAGCCCCATGCAGGAACCCGTCCCTGCTACTGTATGGTGACCATATTACCCACCTGACCTGTCCAGGGGCAGGTACTGATGGGAGAAGAGTACGTTGCTCTAGGAGCCACAAATGAAAACCCTCTGGCTGAACATCTGTGAAACAGATGTGGAATCAACTGTGTAGAGTCCCAGGGATGATTGCTATGTAGACCATGTGTTTAGGTGCAAAGGGATACAGAGTGTGAAGAGCTGCTGAAGTGGAGAAGCAGAAATATAGTTATATTGCCTGGAAGTTCTCCATGGGCGTCATTGACCGAGAATTCTAATCCTTTTAGAAAGGGAGTAATTACATCTGCAAAACGCTGCCATGTAAATTAAAAGTCTGTATGAACAAGGTGTTTGAATTATTTTGTATGCTTACATATATGCACAACCTGAGAGGAAGTGAAATTTGGAGAACATGGGGAAGCGGAAGAGTTAAGATAAGGAAGGTAGCCAGTTATTTATCACTAATTTGGCTGTCAGCCATCTGATTGCTCATTGGACTCCTTTCCCAGTTGTCTCCAGGGGCTCTGAAGAGGAAAGTGGTGAGTGTCCCCTGTGCCCAGGATCTTCTGCCAAACTGTATACTAGCTATATTTCATCTTCTCCCTACACTTTCCCTGTTGCTCCCCAGTGATTTTTTTAACCTATTTCCTTTTTTTCTTCCTAGTACTGACTGAGAGAAAAAGGGCCTAGTGAGGGCCATTTTAGCTGTTATGAAATAATTTGCATACTGTTCACTTCCAAAATATAAAGACATAAGCAAAAGGGTCTTTGTAACACTTCTTTATTTGTAGCTACTTCCCTCAGTGGTGCGCTGCTTCGTCTGGCTGTTGTCCCTTGTTTTTCTACTTGGGATTCTTCTTGTAACTCAGCCATGCAGGAGAATACTCTTCCAGCTCCATGGCTGTGTGTAGGGTTCTCCCCATCTCCTTCCCAGTTTCCAGCTTTTGAAGAAGTTATATTTATGGGAGAGTAGTTGGCAGGAAAAACCTTTCTTTTCAGAGACTTGGTCCACAGAATACGGTTCTGGTTGTGGTGATAAAGTGTATTTGTCAGGTTCTGGCTTTCTCCTGTGCACTAGTATGAATGTGCTTGGTGCAGTGATGGAAGGGTGGGAGTGAGACGTGACGGTGGCAGGGCTGGCCTGGTCTGTGGGCCTGCGTCTCTGTCCTTCATCTTGCTCAAAGTGAGCTTCTCTCATGGTGCCCAGAGTGCTCTCACCTAGCAGGTCTGACTGGGTCTGATACCCATGGTGCTTCCTGCAAAGCTAGGGTGGCCAGCTACTTGTCTTGGATGGAATTATTTCCTAAAGTTATAGGATATAGCTCCTGCAATAAAAGATGATTTTTAAAGCAAAACTTATATACAAATGTGGTTCTCCTGCTCAAACCTGACAGTTTTGTGACCACATGTGGGAAGACTCATTAGCAGCTGAGAATATATTTTGATTAATCAATAGATTTTCATCTTTTTTACCCATTTTAAACCAACACGTACACATACACATACTTATTTTCCTTCTTTCATTTCATAGTGAATTTGCTGAGATATGTCTTCTCAGGGTAATTCTCTTCCTGATGGCTTCCTATGCTAATTCCAAGTGAAAATATGAATACAGAAATTATCTTAATTCAGGGTTTAGACAGCTCTTCACTGCCATTAACCAACTATATGACCTTAGGCTGTTTATATTTTGGTTTAGAGGTCACTGCTGTTGAACCTGTAGATGCCTTCATTTTGACATGAAAAGAAAAGTTAGGCATGACCCCAGACCAAATTAAGGGTTTCTGCTTACTTGGTTTGGATCTGCTTGTAAAAACAAACAAATATTCTGACCTGGGGAACATGTGGCAACTACTTATGAGGGTTAATATTTAGAACTGTGGTGTTGGTCCATCTGCAAAGATCATACAAAAGTATGTTTTCTCCCTCCTGGAGGGCACTGACCTGCCCCTCATCTGTGCAGCTGCAGCATGCGTGGTCTGTTTGATTCTTCCTCTTAGTCGTTTCCTTTTATCCACTTATTTCTAACCTTGCAAATTATGTTTCTCTGAATCTTTCTTCTCCTCAGAGATCAAGGCACCCTATTTCTTCCCACGTAAGTTGCATTCCAAAACTTTGACATCATCTTTGTTTTCTTCCCTGTATCTTCTGAGGAACACTGCATGGAGCAACATACTCTTTATTTTTTTATTATTTTTTTAAATAAATTCTTTTGGAGACCTTTGAGCAGAGTAGTTTTGTTGGACCTTCTAGCACTGATAATGTCACACTTCTTTGGATATGGATTTACTTGAAGAGCAGTACCCTTGTGGTCTGCCAAGTTACACATTGGAAAAGGTCTCATTTAATAAAATAACCTATTCTTCTGAAAACAAGGGGGAGAGATAGGGAAGGGATGAGGGTTCTGCAACATACTTATCTCACTAGCACTGCTGCTATGTGGACTTTGGGAGCAAACTCAGAGGGTTTCATCAAAGCACCAAACCTGGCATTTTTCCACCTTACCTGGTTGTTTGCTATTTAAGTTCATAGAGGGGTGCTTTTATAAAAATAGACTAACTTCCAGGGGTCTTCAGTGACCTGACTCTCCTTTTGTCTCTACTGGGACAAGTTGTTAAAATAAAACCCTTTTAACTATTGTGCTGGGATATGAAAGGAAAATAAGGATGTGCCAACTGAAGTACCTCTGTCCTATAAACCACCCTGAAGTCGACATGAATTCCTTCAGCACTGTGGGGAAACTGAAATGATTTATTTGTAATTTTCTTCCCTGACAAAATGCAGGGAGTGACTTGAATATGTCCCATCCTTATGGAAATTAATTGTGTTAATGGGATCATTAGAATTTAGAGTTACTGTCATCAGACAGGTTTTTGTGGCTAATGATCGTTCTTGGGCAGGTTGTGTCACAATGAAGGCGGAGAATCTGGTCCTCTATATATACATGATCTGACCTGAGCCCTTTCTTTGGGTTTCATTGAGCAATGCACTAGTAGAGTCAACGTAGGCAAACAACTGCCACCCTCACCATGAAAATAGGAGGTGCCTTGGTGGTCCTTGTTCTGGCATTTTTCTGCTTCTCAGGTCAGTAACTTCTGATGTTCTCAATGCAATGCAATGAAATCTGGGACTGGTGTGGCACGCAGCCTTGAGAGCTCCCTTAAAAACAGCGAGATACAAAATTATAGAGGACTTTTACTCTAAAAAGTATAGTGACGTAACAAGAAAGCCATCACTTTTAATTTTATGGTATTGACTTTATATGGCGTTGTTAATGAGGACCTTTTTAATGATGAAAAGTACAGTGGATGAAAAGTATCTATTCTTAGAGTTTAGTAACAGCTTTTAAAAAAAAAAAAGACAAGAAATCTATGTGGAAGAAGACAAATTTCCAGCCAGTTTGCATAAAGAGTTTAACATTGAGCAAAAAACTAATATACCTTTTGATGAATGTAGGAAACCACAGAATCGAAAGAAGATTGAGACTGAAATGACACTATGTTGTCAACTAATTAGCAAATACTTTTTCATATGGCTATAATAAAGAGGCTTTAGGAGGAATTTAGGTTTGGTCTAATGGTCTTTATCTCCTTTTCAATATGAATATATATTAATGGGGGATTTTTTTGGTGTTCCCTGTGCTGTCACAGATGAGGCAAGAGAGAAGGATGAAACGCGTATTATACTGTCCCTAAATGGCTTAGCATAAAGGAACAGATAGCAACTACCTATCTACTGAATCATTACTAATTTGGTAGTTTGTGAAGCATTGCAAATGGAATGTCTTCTGAAGAGTAATTTAGGCAGATTTAGACAAGCAACAGCATCATGGGCCTGCTTTGGCCCCCCCCGATTTTAAGTGAAGAGGAAAGGGGAACAAAATTAATACCACTAACAAGGCAGTGGGCAAAATGGAAAAGAAATGGTTATTGAAGCATCCTTGAAACTTTGACTTTTTTAAAAGTGAAAAAAAAAACCTAATACAGTAAAGGAACAAAGATGCTAAAAAGAAAATGCTTTGTCATTTGAATTATAAAAAAAAAAAAATGCACTGTTCCAGAGAAATATGTCTTGCCACAGTTCTTTTAACCAATGTGTCATGTTGTATTGGATTAGCTTTTGTATAGAGGTATTGGGATGGATTAGGAAACTGCATCAAGTATGTTAATTAAATGCTTTTGATTTAAAAAAAATTCCTTTGAAGATTTGGTATGGTTTCATTGTCTTTTGTTTTTTTGTCACAGATGTTGCTAGCAGAGCTTCAATTAAGGCAAGTCCAACCTTTTTCTATTCTGATTCTTTTTTTGTGCCATCCACACTGCTTAATTCCCACTAAATAAAGTTAAGCAGATAGAATGAAATGAAAGATGATAATCTTTTCCAGGGGCAGAAAAAAGGGAGTGAAATTTTCCTTATTTAGTGACAATGCATTTGCACTGAATAGTGGTTCTAGCTGATGTTGTCTGTATGTTTGGTGTACTGTGCACATACCTGACTGGTCCCATCTAGGAATTTCACGAGAAGTGAGTTGTGTTTCTAATGATATCTGCTATAGGCTTCTGAACTTGCAGAAACCCTTATTTTTGAGGATTTCTGGACATGATAATGAAAAAAACTAAGCCAAGTCCATGTGAGTCTCAGAAAATAATTGATTCGGTGACTGAAAAGTAAACTCAGTCCATGTCTTGACTTTCTTTTTCCTTAGTAAAGATGCTTTTAGAAAACATGGTAGCCAAAGATAACTGCATGGTTCAATTCTCTTTAATCTGTATTTCCAGTTGCCAAAAAGGAGTGAATTGGTTGATACAGTGTTGGGGAGTATTAATGCTCTACTTCACCAGAGAATAGTGCTTTTCTGAAATTCATCCCTTGCTCTTCAGTTATGTTCATTGCTTTTGCATCGTGCTGGCAATTGTAGGGCTGTATTTTCTGCTCTTGACTAATGACTTGGAGAGTACTCCTCTGCAGCAGCAGGTAGCAATTTGTAGCTGTAGGCAAATTAAACCTGTACTCCTTTTCTTGCAAGTAATGGCTGTCTCGATGAGTTTTGGACTTTCTCATTGCCCTTTTCCACTGACTGGCCTCCCGCACGTTTTTCAGAATGAGTGCATGAAAACTTGGTCACTCTTACGCAGCGGGAGGTTTTCCTGTCCCTACGATAACGAGCCCATCAGAGGCCCCGACGGCAAAACTGACCTCAACAAATGCCTGATGTGCAAGCGGCTCCTGTGAGTATTGTCTGTTGGCCCTGCTTTGTGGCAGCTGCTATGTTGGTTTGGGATGTTGTCCTAGCTTTGCAGCATGTCCCTTCCTCATACAGTGACTTACTGCAGTCCTAGGCCAGATAGACTGGTCTGTAGGTCTTTGGCAAACCTGTGAACTCTGCAGGCTCTCTCCAAATAGTCCCATTTCATGGGGTATATGAGAGCACATGTGGATGTAGCTTCCATCTTCCATAGATGATGCTTAATAGGTTGGGAACACCTGGCAGTTAGAGAGAAAGGATAGTAAAATGTTCCCAGTAAAGACGCTGAATAGCTGGAGCATGTCTCACCGAGCTGGAGCTCCAAGTCCTGATCCCTCCTGCTGCATTGCGCAAGGAGGAGGTGGGGTTGGCAGCTCTGGGCCTTTAATCACCAGCTATTTTGGTTTTTACGTCCCAGAACCACGCACATTTCTGTTGCTCACGCCTCCTTTTCTTGTAGGGAAAGATACCTGAAAAACAAAGGGAGTGGTGAAGTCAACAGAAACATGAATTCTACAAGAGAGGTGAGCTGAAATGTCACGGCTGAAGCCGGTTTTATCGGTGTAAGGGGAAGCGGGTGGCATCATGGTGTCTCGTACATCTGTCCCACTTGTTGCGTGTGCTTCCCAACAGCAATGGGGCAGCCTGGGCTCAGCTGGTGGGAAAGGACCACAGCTGATAACTGCCCTCTGTCTTGGCAAGAGGAGGGGCTCAAGGAGTAGGAAGCTTTTATTGTTCTCCAATAACATAAAATAAACCAGAAATCCTCCAGACTCTTCCCAGTCGGTCTAGTCCCTATTGGAGAACTACCAACGAAGTGAGGTGTGTGCCTGAGCCGTGGTGTGGGCTAAGGGAGATACCTGCCTGTTTATAAAACACAAATGGCATCTGACAAATAATTAATAGCAGTAATGGTGCCCTGACTAGAGCAGGGTGTGGGAGCAGGTTAGCTCTAATTTGCCTTGTTTATCGTGTTGATGTGCTTTAGTTTTCTTTGCCAGAGCAATTTTTTTTTTTCTAGAGAGCATGTTGTCTTGGGGAGGAACTTGTCCCTTTTCCTGTCTTGGTCTCTTAGTCTCTAAAGGACCAAACTGTTTTGCATCAGCTGATATTGGCTGCAGTGATCAACTTTTACACCTCCTGGTTGAATGGCACAGCTTACTAGCTGTTGCGTGCCCGAACAGCTTAAAGCACAGATGTTCTAAGGGAAATCTTTAAAACATCTGACTTGCCAAAGTATGGCCTCAAAAGAGGAAGTATAAGGTGCCAGGCAGATATTTGCACTGGATAACTTTGTTCAATTGTGGTTTTCCTGTGTGGCTTTTGGCAAGTAATTTTCTGGGTCTGACTAGGCTTTTGGCAAGTAATTCTCTGGGCCTGGTTTTCCCATCTGCAAAATGGGAATAGGTCATAAATCTGTCTTCCCTCTGTGTGCGAGGAAGGAGAATGTTATAGATCAAATGGTAGATAACCTTAGAACGGGGTCCAGAAGAGTGCTCCAAAAAGGATCCCAAAGGCATTTGCACAGAGCATGTCGCCTGTGCTGCAAATGTGCTGACATATCCCGCATGCCATCGGAAAGCTGCTCGGAGGAAAGCAAGGACAAGCTTGAGCAGGCGTTGCCATGAAAGTCTCCCGCAGAAAAGAGCACTTTGCTTAATTTATAGAACCTGTTATATGGAAGATAAGTGGTCGTCTTTATGCTCTAGCACATCTGGAAATGTGAGGTGTGGAAGGATTTCTTTTTTAATGCCTACTGCTTTCTTTATTGGACATAGCTTTTTAAAATTAATACTCACTAAAGATGAGAGTTAATTTTAATTCAGAAATAACTAAATATATTGTTTTTGTACTTGGAACAAAACCAAGGTCCTTCAGGTGGGATCTTGCATGTGTCTACTAAAAATAAGGTTATCCTGGATGCAAAGGAAAAATACAAACTTAACAACCTATTTGCTAATAGAATATATGTTGTGTGCTATGGTTTAAAAGACTCTGATCAAACAAACAACTTCTGGTTTGCCACTCACTTGTGCCTCAGGGAAACAATTTTGTTTTCAACATGTAATTCAGTAGATGGATAATCCTTTGTGGATTAGTATGATTTATATCTCTGTCAAACATATCTATGTCAAATCTCCTTTTTGGCCTTTCTACAGGATGAATGCCGAGAATTTCGGGATCTGTTCAAGAACGGGAAGCTTTCCTGCACAAGAGAAAACGACCCTGTCCGGGATTCTTCTGGGAAGCAGCACAGCAATAAGTGCATCATGTGTGCAGAGAAGTTGTGAGTAGAGGAAAAAATGCTGTTTCTGTTAGATTGACAAAGCTGTTGTTGGACAATCTGGCTGCTGACACCAGACAGAGCAGAATTGCTTACTCCTCGTGTTGCGGTTGGCAGAGCAAGTCTCTTGCTCCCTGGGAGCAATATTTTATTCACTCTTTCATCTTGCTTCCCTTCCAGCAAAAAGGAGAATGAGCAGAAGTCATCTAAAAACAGACAAGGAAAAAATAAGGTGAGATTAAAGTATTAGGCAGGTCGATATACAACTTTATTGGATTTTCACCCAAGATAGAGAAGGGGTAACATTATTCTACTCGGTTGCTTTGTACTGATTTCATTTTGAGATCCACTTTCCTTTCTCTGCTTGTTTCTTCTTCACGCTCCTGAAGCCCCAAGAGAAAGAATTGCATGTCTTTCATTTTGGGCAATCAAATTCCGCTCCAAGCGGCAGTGCTGGCTCAAAGCTCTCCCCGGGGCTAGTGAGCGAGGAGTCCTGTGCTGGTCCCGTGAGCTTTGGACACGACTAGCTGGGAGGCAGGAATTTAGAGAGGTTTTGCTGAATGCTACATCTACCCCTCTGACCAACGGGTGGAGTGACAGACAGTGACAAATCCCTTCAGAGAAAGAAACTAAATATCCGGTGCTGTCCTGACATCTGGCACAAGAGCACAGAACCCAGTCTTGCTTGGGATGCTAAGTTTGGGGGGGGGGGGGAAAAAATCTAGGAGGAAAGCTTCACATTCAAGTTCAAAAGACTTTTATTGTGGGAGGAGAGGGCAGCCTGCCCTGTCCCCAGGGGCCTGTGGCATCCTGGCTGCACCTTGCTTGCACTGTGCAGCTGTGCCCGCTGTGTGTCACTGGTCCAGGCTGTGGCCAGTGCATTGCAGGACACTCCTGCCTTGCTGATGAGCAATTCTGTAAGGAAAAAGTCACTTTGATCCTTTTTATTTATGCAGAGAGCTGGTGGAGTCCCCTTAATGCTCAGTCCTGAGGCCAGGCTCATTTTTGTGCTTTTCCTAATGTCCTTGGCACAAAGGAAAATGGAAGCGTGTGAGGGAAGTTTGATGGCAAAGCTGGGCAGCAGTGTTGGCAGCGAAGGATCAGCAGATCACACAGGACTAATTGGATAGTGCGGAGGCCTGGAGTAATAGAAATGAGATAAAATGTAATAACAGAGACTGCAAGATCACACAGTTGGTGATTAACAAGAATCCCAGCTTGTCAATTAAAAGTGACAAAGGATAAGAAAGCCCCACATTTATTAGCAGGTCAGTGGTGAGAGGCCTGTGAAAAAGGCAAATACAAGTCTCGGATGTGCTCAGGGAGGCTTTTACAACAGAGGTCAGGAAGTTAACAAAGCTCCAGAAACACTAAAGGAAAAGGAGGTGGTTTGAGGCTGTGAGGATGATCAGGGAAAGGCAAATCTGTCTTCAGTTGGAGGTTTGTAGCAGTTACAAGCCTCCAATTCCAGGCTGCTGCAAGGGAAGAGGCTGCCAGGGCCAGGAGGACTTTCCTGGAGATTACCAGGGAGGGAAGTTGCCCCTTGAACTGCATGGGGGCAAGGGGGTATGAATGAGTAATGAGCAGCAGTGGATTTTCCAGGAGCCACCCCAAAGTGGAGGTGGGTGTGTGTGATGGGAGAGATGCCATGGGGCCGTCAGGAGCAGGGTGAGGCTCTGCCCAGGGTCTCTTGTCTTGCCCTGTGTGTCCCTCAGGTCTTGCTGTCTCGGTGACTAGCTCGGGAGTAGAACAGCATGGGCTTTTGGACTCTCAACAGCTTGCTCTGTGGTTGACAATGTATGTTCAGCAAAGCCAAGGGCTCTGAGGCTGGGATGTCCAGGGATGAGATGCAGGAATGTGCTGCCAAGGAAATCCTTCCTGTGCCAAAGAGGACTAGATGTTGAAGGCTCTTAAGGCAAGGAAAAGATGAGGCTACTGACCTGCGGAGGGCCTTAATGCAACTTAACCAAAACCCTCTAATGGAGAAAGTAGGCAAAAAATAGCAAATGCTAAACCTATAGTAAAAAGGAAAGGGCAGATGACATGCAGTTACTTCCATATCTGCTGCTGAAATCAGCTAATGCAGTTTCTTAAATAGCTGAAAACAGAATGATTGAATGTTTACATCCATATTACAAAATGAGGAAAATTAACATAGTTTCTGTATGGTGATTTTGAGCAGGGAACAAATTAGTCATCTGTTCTCCAAAGAACCTCCTGCTATTTATGGACTTTTAAGAATGTTTGTACTGTGATTCTGTTTTATCTGTTGCTTCTTGATCCATGCATACTAAACTGATAGATTTTTTTCGGGGGGGGGGGGGGCGGTAGTCCTTCCTTTGTAAATTAAGCTACTATCAGAGCTATGATCTGGGAAAAGACTGTAACTTGTGTATTAAGGATGCTGGGAGAAGTGGGAGGGTCTCATTACGTTATCAACCGCATTGCTAGCGTGCTTTGGATAGCCCAGCACGGAGCATGATAATTAGTGGGACCATACTGGAAAACTCCCAACACGTGCAGCCTCGGCAGAGGGACCCATAATTCTTCTGACTCACTCCTCTGTTTCAATGCTAAGTGCTTGGTGCTGCAAGGCCTCTTCTGCTCACGCCCTGGCTCTCCTGTGTGATGCACTTGTGATGGTTTCATGCTTTCCTGGCAGGAAACCCCAAGTTCCTAGGACTCAGATCACTAAGGCAAGGAAGACAGGTTGCCTTAAACGCTGCCCTCCCTTCTGCAGGATGACTGCAGTGAGTATCGCTCCAGGTTCGAGGCCGGTGGAAAGCTGTCCTGCACGAGGGAGAATGCCCCTGTTCGGGATTCTTCGGGCAAGCAGCACATCAACAAATGTCTCATGTGCGCTGACAAGTTGTGAGTACAACTTCCTCTGAGCAGCAACAGCAAAGAGGGGGCCCTGTGGCTGCAAACTTGCAGTTTCAGCCCATGAAGCTGCAGCTGTGGGTGATACCTGGAGCAGAGCCCTGCATCCCGGTGACCCTCAAGGAGATGCTCCTGCAGTAGGGCTCTGGTCACTGCCCCTCTTCTCGCTTCCCCTTTGGTGCAAGAAGGCCCAAGGGCAGGTGAGAAGCGGTGTGGCGTAGAGGAGAAGCAGGGTTGATAGCTAGCAACCCCCTTCCCAAGGGGACTGTCTCTGCCGCGGCAGCTCCGAGGAGTTTCCCATGCCTGTACTTTGCCTTCCAGATGCGCTCTCTCTCTACTCCCCTAGTGCATCTGCAGAAGCAGCCCTGATATGAAGCCTGGATCCAGGATGTAGCATACAGTGGGAATGGTGAGGAGAAGGGAGAAGGCTTTAGGGGTGGGGATTAGGAGCAGAGCCACCAGGAGCATGGACTGCAGAAGGGAGGCTGGTGCGTGGTGCTGGGCTCCAGGGCAGCCTCGTGTCTGGGCGCTGCTTGCATGGCCATAGCACTTCGTTTTTCTCCTCTCCCCGCAGCAAAAAGGAAGCCCAAAGAGGAGGCCAGTCAGGGGGAAATGCCCAGCAGAGCCGTGAGCTCACTTCAGAGAGGAAAACTGAGGTGAGACCAAGTTTGCTTGCCTTGCCTGTGGAGACCTTACCTGAGCTCGGAGAAAGGGCTGATGAGCGTGTCTGTTCTACTGGTGGGCATGGACCATGTGTGGTCAGCCTGGTATAACACTGGTGCAGTTAACAGGGAGAAGTAGGGCATGTTATAAAACTGAATTTAAATAAATGCTTGTTTGTACCTGTGCAAATTCCACCTGGACCTAGTGGAATAACCCTGCTTGCTTTCTTGGTGACGAGATGCTGTACCCAACATAAAGGCCTGCCCTCAAACTTTAATCCTCGGTGGATATTAACCTACTTGGAACAAGCATCACATGTGCTTCTCTGTGACCAGCTCACTTCCTTGCACTTAGGAGTGCGAAAGGATGGGAACTTCTCTAGTTTTGCTTGTTCTGCAGTAGTGTGGTAGTTCTTTCCATGCTCTGCTAACGTGCTCCTCCTGGCCCTCTTGCAGAAGAGCTGCAGTGAATCGGAGTGGCAGCAGACAGTGAACAAGCAGCGTCCGTCCTCTGCAAGCAAAGGGTGAGTAGAGCAGGAGCCAGGGACTGCACTGGCCTGCAGCACTGGCTCTTGTTCCATCTTATGCAACCTTCCACACACAGCCTGTTTTCTCCAGAAATAGCTGGGAGTTGCTCCTAGGGGGATGAGCTCAATAGCACGGAAGCACCACTGCCTGGGGTGGAGAAGTGAATGCTGCAGGGTGCTTAAAATGGTGTTTCTCCCCCTTGGGTCTAGGGATAGGGTTGTTGCTTTCTGCTGGAAAGAGCAGATGGAGCTGGGTTGTCCTTGGCAAAGGTGCCATCTTGCTGGTGCTGGAGTGGTTTCTCCCAGCAGACACAGGTCTGTGCAGCCCTGTGCAGCCCTCTGAGCTCTGCAGCTTGGCAGGGCTGTGTGTGCGTGGGCTCTGGGAGGGCTGCCTCTGCTTGCTGGTGCTGTCCCTGGTCCAGTTGGGCCCTTCCAAAGCTCTTTCCATCACAAAGGGGCACTAAGCAGCAGGCACATTTCTAGTGAAACCCTCCTTCTGTTCAAAAATGTCCATCCCTTACCTCTGCAAAAAAACACCAGGAGATTTCTGTTAAAAGAAAGGGTAAAAACAAAGGGTTTTGCACTTCTAAGCAGTGTTGCTCTGCATTGGTGCAGTGACGTGCTCTGCGTGGGGCTCCTTTGGGCTTCCCTTTCCTCTTCCCATTGCCAAGTGTGCAGCTCCCCCAGCCCGGGGCTTACGGGAGACCCATGATCCTGGATGGGTTGTGTTCTGTGCCCATGGGCACCTGCACTGAGCTCCCTCTCCCTGGCAGCCTGCAGAGAGACCCGGCTCAGCGCGGTGGGAGATGTGACACTGGACTGGAGCGCAAAGGACAGAGCCGAGACACGGACACCTACCAGCCGGTAAGGGCTGCGGGAGCCCGCAGGGAGCTGCGCTGATGCCATCCTCTGGGACAGCACCAGGGCCCTAAACCTGTTTGGATTTGGGACCCCCCTCAGCTGCTTTCATTGCAGTTCGCTCTTGGTGCTTTCTTTATGGTGGGTGCTGGATTTAGACTGGATTCTTGCCCCAAAAATATGCAAAGGGACATGAGTGGCATTCACCATGAATGTCCAGAAGGTGCAGAATTGAGGGCTGTGGTCCAGAGCAGGATGAAGGGATGGCCAAGGGCCTTGGATGCTAAGAGGGATGCACAGGGTAAGCCCCAACAGAGGTGATGAGTGTCTGTGGAGGAATGGAACGATTGGGGTGTCTGCTTTCCCTATCCCTACAAAAGGAAAGTGTAAAAGTTTCAATGAGGTCAAGCAGTGGAAAACGTAAAAGTGATAAGAGAGAATAATTTACCATAACATGTGTGACTGAGCTGTGGAACTTGCTGCCACTGAGGGTTGCCAACAGCTAGGATGATTTAGGGGAAAAAAAAAAAAGGAAAAAAGCCATTTATAGCTCCTCCAGCTTTTTCATTCAGTAACTTAAAAAACATTTCGGAAGGGATAGGAAATGTTTCCATGGGGCTTGGGGAGAGCTTTACTGAAAATCGCATTAACCCTCCGAGAAACCTGTATCATTGACCACTCTTGAAATGGGATATTGGAGTGGGGTGGCAGGGGGAAGGAAACAGGAGGAGGTGGTTCAAGTGCAGCAATTTTAATGCATTCCAGAGGAGGCATTAGGCTGTAATAAGGACAGGCTGCTGGAGTGCTTAGTGCTGTTTGGTGGCGGTATCGGGGGAGTGGACAGCGATTAGCTGCGCTAATGCAGGGTGATTCAGCAGGGCAGCCCAGCCCTCTCGGGCTGCTGGCACTTCCAGTGCAGGCAGCCCCACGATGGCACCACTGGAATGTCGTGCTGCCCAGGTGTTGCTGCTGTCCTGACCTTCATCCCCATGTAGACAGCAGGGCCTGGTGTGGAGAAAGGAGCCTGTTGGGGAATACGGAGGGTCGGCACTGCTTGCCTTGATGTCCTGGCTAATTGTGTGGGTGAGGGAGGAAACAGCACATTAAGGAAATTAGCAGGTGATGTTGAACGGCCTGATGCTGTCACAGGAGCCCGCTGGTGGCCACCTTGCCCTGCCCGACCATGGGAGGTTTCTTGGTGCTGAACAGGGGTCTACACATAGGATGGAGCTGAGGCTTTCTCACTGCCAATCTGAACTGGTTGCACCGTTTGTAGCTGTCACAACATGTTTTATGGCCTCATAGAAGGGGATGGGAGCCCATCAGTCACTCCTTGGTCTTGACACTTTTGCATGCCAAGGAGGGCAGCAGGGCTAAGGACGAGTGTGTATCCATGTGTGGCAGGAATGGGATATGCTGTCATCAACCTCTGCTCTTTGGCATTTAATCTAGCAATCAATGGGGCACAGACCTAAGTGCAGGAGGCCCTTGGGGATCCCTGGAGGGACAAGAAGGCCACTTTCTGTTGTGATTTTATTTTTTTCCTCCCGCTCTCTCTGTGCCATGTGTCGTTTACAGGAGACTGCACAAAAATACTCCTGTTCTTGTGGTTGAGAAGAAATAAGAGGGCACACTTAATTAGTCATAGCTCTTAATATACTGTTTACATCTCTTAATTCGGTGAGCGTCAGGAGTTGTGCTGTGTGTTGCACTGCCCTCGGGCGGCTGGAGTTGGCTCTAGAGGATTTCCTTTAATTTTTGCCGGTGGGTGTCTGCTATCTTGCAGATAAAACACAGCAGGGCCCTGGTAAAGAAAGACTAGTGGCAAGTAGAAGCTTTTGTCATCTTGTGGATGCAGACAGAGAAATAAACCTCCCCTGATCAAAAATATCAAGTCAGATTGGGCAAGCTATATGGATGCTCAGCCCAGCAAGGGGCTTTACCTCCCTTTGCAAGCCCAGCTCTGCTGCAGGCACAATGGACATGCTGCAGAGGGGTCTCGTGTTGGCATTTGGATTTTAAGTGCTGCCGAGTTGTGCATTTTAAAGGGACTTACAAAAGAACCAGCACCAAATGTGATTTCTTTTTCTCTTCAGCTGGACTGTGATCGAATTCTGCACGGGGTAAAGGGTGGAAGGATTTTCTGCAGCAAATCCTCACAACCCGTCTGTGGCACTGATGGGAAAACATACAAAAATGAATGTGACTTGTGTTCAGCTGCCATGTGAGTAGGCGGAGAGATTTCAGTAATACAGGGCCATCCACCATTCCCGAGTGTCTTTTGCAGCACAGTGTTTGTTTTGATATATCATGACTCACTATCAAGTGTGTCCTTGGTGTCTCGCTGTTAAGCAAACATAGATCAAAATGCCTGAGATTAATCTGATGACAGCTAATTAAGATGCACAAGTTTCCAGAGTCCCATGTTCCCCTTCTACCCTTTCATAAAATTATTTTGGGAGTAGTAAATGCCATCCTCTTGGAAGCAGCATCAAAGCAGTAAGGAGTCCACAGAGGATGGTCCTGCTGGTGGCAGAGCGCTGCAGCATTGCGAGAGAATAACAGGCAACGGCTTGTCTTCCCTTTTGCAGGAGAGCTACAAACTACATCACAGTAAGCTACCAAGGTGAATGCCGAAAGCCTGCTGCAGAAGTGGTAAGGAGCATGTCATTTCTGGACTGGGAACACTTGGGGAAAAATAGAGCTTTCCATCGAGAACTCCCAGCTGGCATTATGTGGGCTTGTGGGGTTGACCTAGCAGCCTTGCATGGACTTGAGGCAGAAAGGTTGTCTCCTTCCAAAATAGCATGGGAATGGAGAGGGGCAGAGTAAAGAGTGAGAAGACATCTCTGCTGGCTACTGCTAGCAGTGCTGCTCTGGCAGTAGCTGGGAGTTGAGTCTTCATCCTGTGGTTGGGTTAACTAGCAGGTTAACTAAGCTTATGGGGCGATTAACACTATTCATGCCATGCTGTGGACAATGATAATTATTCACTCAGTTGCACTTCATGCCTCCTTTGGGAAGCATCTTGTACTCTGTCTTGGTCTTGCACAGGGGAGGAGTTGGGCATTTCTCAGTTGCCTTTTGCATCTTAACCAGTGGCAGCTCTGCAGTGTCCAGTGCTTCACTGTGTAGCTGGGCTCTCCCTGTCTGTGTCCATTGGATGTGTTTGGATTGGGATTTTATACCAAGCTGTTCTAGCTGTGCAGATGTGAGAGCTATAGGAATATGCCATTTACTGAAAAGCAAATGAGCTTTGTAATTCATAGCCAAGTTAAAAGTATTTCAAGGAGAGTGGAATCAATTCGAAGGGGAGGTGAAAAGCTCTTGCCATGCAGGCAAAACAGGAGAAGGGGAGAAATAAAACACATATAATGATCTATTCTTTCTTATTCTAAGTATATTACATCACTTGAAGAATCAAATTAGACATTTATGGAAGTCCATTTCCTTGGCAGAGCTGTGGAGTCCATCAAAGGCTTCTCTCGTTTCTGAATTGGAAGCCTGTAAATGAGAGAAGATCTGTTCATGCACTGAGCAATGTTATTTTCAGACACTGCAGTTGATAGTAACCTCCAGTGTAATGAGTCCTTCCTTCTTTCCTTCTGCTGACGAGCTGGACGCTAGTTACTTGCTAAATGTGGAGGAGACCAGCTCCAGCAGGGCTTTTGGTGTCTGAAATGATTTTTAGATAGCAGTGATGCGCAGAGCAAAAGTGAAATAGTCCAAAGTATATCCTTCAGACTTGAAGGACGTATTTTTGGATCATATTTTAAAGTTAGCCTTGGAGATGCTGGTTCAGATGATGAAATCTGACCAGCATGCCTCATCTCTACGACTATGTAGGTCAGTGTCTGCATCCGCTTCTGGCAGCAAAGGTCCCACTGGATTTAAAGGTGTTTCCGGCACCTCTCCTGGTTAGGGGACAGGTTCTCGTGAGGAAAAAATTCCCATAGGGAGGAACAAGAAAAAGGAGGGTTGAGAGGGATTTGATGTGAAAGAGGGTGTATCTGGGCAGCGTTGTGGAAAGTGGAGAATTTTCTTGTGGAGAGCCTTGCCCTGTGTTGGCCAGCTGCCAGGCCCTCTGCCTCTCCGCTGGTGGCTGTGCCCAAACCAGATTCCTTTGATCCTGCCTGGCACATGCTCTGCCCCACTCTGTGTCTCTGAATGCAGCTCCAAGGCTGAGGGATTTGTTGCCGCTTTGCGCTGGTTTGATAACCTTGCTTGCTGCTAGATCCCCCAATGCGTTAAAGGTTTTAGGGATTGAGGTTTAATTATGGGTCGTTCCAGTGTGTTTTGCTTTTAATGTTGCATCTTATGATTCCTTTTCTTGTTTGAAGGCTTTTTCACAAGTCCCCCCTGTGCTATGCACCATTATGCCCATTTTAGCCAACATGCCAGGCAAAAAAAAAAAAAAAGTGTGGGGGGGTGTCTATCTAATTTCTCCTTCTCTTAAATCTGTTCCTTAAAGAAGAAATGGAGAACTCCCTGGTTTTCAATGGACATGTCCCAGTTTTCTTACAAAGATGGTTGTTCTGTCAGTTTGTCACTAAGAAGGCAGAAGAAGGAAAATAAAAATAGCAGCACCTTTTGCAGATAAGTATTAGGCGTGAAAAGCATCAGGCTGAAATTAGTGCATGTTCCCAGACTGGCAGCTTCCCAGCCTGCCTGCCCTGGTGCCGCATTCTGCAGCTTCTGCTCCATGCAGAGGTCGAGCCAGGAGCTGCTGGGACAGCAGGGATGTCACAAACACGAATGCTCTGCCTGGTCATGCTTGGGAATGCACTTATTTTCTGCTCTTTCTTTCCAGCAGTAACGGAGCTCCTACAGTCAGCAAGTCTCAGGAATCAGCTGTGACCAAAGGTAAGGAGAAAAGTGCTGTGATTTGTTCCTTTTGGGCCAGTCTGCCCTGGAGACAACATTTCACAAGGTTTGATTGTCAGACCTCCCCCAGGCAGCCTGCAGGGCTGGGGCAAAGGGCTTTATGTGCTTTTTGCTTTGGTGCCAGCCTGAGCCAGGGTGCTGATGCTTTGCAGAGCACTGAGCCCTAGCAGGGAGCTAACTGTAGGACTTCAGGACTATAGGGATAAGCTCTTCATCTTCCTCCCTCTTTGCCTCCTTCTAGGGCAAATACCAGAAGAACTGACACTAAGCATCAAAGGAACGGACACGTCCTCGGTGTTGTCAAAGCTGCCTTCATCCCCCTGCCCTGCATGAAGGACAGCCCCATCCTTGCTCAGGTGGAGGGCGAGGGGCTCAGGGGACCCAGCCACTCTTTCCCCAGGTCTAGTTCCCATGTGCCTGCCTGGGCTCGGCTCTGCTCAGGCTCTTTGCCGTGTCGCTGTGTTCTTAGCATGCTTCTACAATAAAGGTAACTCAGCAGAACCCTGTCACTGTTCTTGACTAAACCTCCCCAGGGGACCTGCAGCTCCCTGCTCCAGTTTTAAACCAAGCACCCATTAGATAGAAACCCCAGACACCTGTTGGGTCTAACAGCTACTGTAAATGGGTGGTGAAGATGTCAGGCCTGAAGAGGAAAAGCGGGGTCTAGGGGTTTATGGTGAAGACCTGGGGTCAGGTTTTCTTCTCTGACTCATTTTCAAGGTCTTGGGTAAATCACTTCACCTCCCTTCAGCCCTTCTTTCTTTGCCTGTAAAATACACATTAAATGATACTTACCTACCTCAGAGGCTTGTTTTGAGATTTCATTGATTTATGTTGGGAAATCCACGGATAAAAGTTTGCTTTAAAGGACCAAATGTATTCTGGTGACCTTTTAACTGTTACGGTAAGTGTCCTCTTCCAAACAGCTCCTCTGAGCACCAGGAAATTCAAACTGTTTTGCTCTGAGGGGCTGTGGAAAGTGATTATATGAGAGGTCATGTGGGATGGTGCCACAAGCCCCATGGCACTGAAACTGTAGAAGTACCTCATTTGGGGTGGTCTTGGCCCACCAGCTGCCCTCTGCCCTGGAGAGCAGCATCTCCTGCTGCATATTGGGTGGCAAAGAGCTCCTCTCCCAGGCAGGTCCTGAATGGAAAGGAACTGCAAAATGAAAAAGCAGCTTTGCATTTAACACTCCAGTAAGCAATCCTGCCAGTGCTTCCCAACAGGCTGCAGTGGGCTACCTGGGAAGTCCCATGGGGAATGTTGTCTGCACAGTCTGGAGGGTGACAGCGGAGCTGATAAGGGAGGAAAAGGAGTATGAAATCCCAGCTGAGGGGCCCTAGAGAGGTAGGCAGCACCTGAGATGGGTGAGCTCTTGTCTGAGCACTGATGGGCAGCAGGGATGATCATGAAGATCTTGGTGCTGCAAAAAGGTGGGTGAGAAAGAAAGTCCACAGATTCAGTAAGAACCGGTGACCTGTGTAAGTGACTGTTGAACAGTTCAAGCTATTTATGGAAAAGTAATGTTTTGAAGTGTAACTGATTTACTGGTAGATTTAATTAATTTGTATTTAGAAGCTATTTTAAGATGAAGCTGACTGTTTCAGTTAAAAGCTTTCCTGGATATGTGGGACCTATTGATGCAGCCTCTCTGAAAACAGTTGTGATCTGTGGCGCTGGTTGACAAGGTTTGGCAATGGGCACGCGTTTCCTGTACTTTCTTTTGCAGTTGTTACTTAAACACACTGCGTGTTTATATAAACCTCACTGTAGGACTTCTCTAGAAGACCTTGAGTGAACACACAGTGTTTGAGTCTGTTTTAGCTGTGACCTGGTCTGTAAATATTCTCTTCTGTAGATAAGGATTGAGTGATACTACTCCAGATTTTAGCAGGATTTCACTTATAGTCATTTCATTTGCTTTTCTCCTTAGTTTTAATAGTTTTTCAAGTAAGCTTTCAAGACACTTTTTCTTCTAGTGTAGCTGTTGAGAACAGAATGTAAACACTGAAACTGTTTCCATGTACATCATATTTATGAGCTTATAACTCTTTATTGTCAGTGAACTCCAAAACAAATAGTAGTTAATATTTTGCATGCTGTTTTTTTAATGTGATCAAACATGGGTTAGGAATTGTCATTGCCTATTTCTACATTAACTGAAAACCTTCTTGCTGTAGACAGTCAAGGAAGGGTGAAAGTCACTGGTTTCACGCTATTTATGCAAAATACACCTCTGCCTTAATTAGTGGAGCAGGTAAATTCCTTACACAACCTTGAGAAGGATGAGTATCAGACAATGAAAACGTTCACTGACATCTGCTCACCCATTTCAGCTAAAATCATGTGCTGTGACATGTACCAGATTTTTATAAAACCAATGCATAGTTTGAAGCTTAAAATAAATTCTTGGAAAGGAAAATCCGAGCACTTAAAATTCACCACAAATTATAATAGCGCTTTCGATTATTTAGCTATTGTAACAATCACTAGCAAAGCCTATGTTAATGGTGCTGCTAAAACAACCTGCTGATGAGGAAGGTGCCCTTACGAGGCCCTTCCATCAGTATTTGGGCACCTTCTGAATTTCTCCCGGCTGCCAGCAGGAAGAATCAGCCACAAATGAAATTTTCGCCATTGCTAAGAGATTATTAATCAAATTAGAATGCTCTATCTGTCCAAATGGCACGTGGCAGTGACTGGGCAAAACTGCCTGTCGTGGAGCCAGCAGACCTCCTGGAGGCAGCAGCGCTAACTCCCGTGTGTTTTCTGCAGTCATTCCTGTCCTCCTTTCCATATCCTTTTGCATCCAGGCTGTCTGTGGCACGCAGTGGTCTGTGGCAGAGCTGCAGCAAGCGCCCGTGCCAGGGAGGCCGTTTGCTGCTTCCATGTGGTTCCAAGGCAGCAGGAGGCAAAGGCTCAAGAGGGGTTGGAAATTCATTAGTTTCCTTTATGCTTTCTCTTGGGTAGCCTATGTATTATTTTCAGGCACTGCAATGAGGTCAAAACAGTCCTCTGCAAACCTGCAGAGATATCAGCACCCTAGAAAGTTTTAAATTTGCTGTAAATGATACTTCATAAAGGATGACTTTTTTTTTCCAGGATTCAGAGAGCCCTCATGTGACTTGTTGTATTTTTCTAAGGCTTTGCAGAACTGGCAGTTAGAGTCCCCAGGCCTCTATAAATGGTCTCCTGCTTCTCTCGCCCTTCCTTGGAGGTGTCCCAAACAGTCAGCTTGCGAGCTACCCAGTTCTTGGCTGGGGGCTTGTATAGCGTGGCGTTTTCTGAGGTGATTCTGTGACTGTTGACTCTGACCGCTGACCTTGTACTCGATCGCAGTGTTTCCCAATGCCCTGCAGCCTTGCTGCTGTGGACCTTCTCCTGGTTCTCTTGCAGCCCGTCATGGTAGGAGAGCCTTGGGCAGGCTGTGGAGGTGTCCCGGGTGCAGGTCCTGCAGTCAGTGCCAGAAAGTGACCCAAAGATGATGCAGGAAGCCTGGTATTATGGGATGCTGCCCCTTTGCAAGCTCTGCAGTGTTTGCACAATGACTCCAATGCAAGTCAATAACCAGCCTTATTTCCCTCATTTAGCACAAATTCTGTTCTGGGAGGTGGTGGATGGGCCTTTCTCTTTCTTCTTAAGGTTCTTGATAACCTTTTGCCAGTTTGTGTTTTTCTGCAAAGGCTCCTCTACTGCAAGGATTCTGTGTTCAGGCTATTTCATTGGGATTCCCCTGTTCCACCATCACCTCCAGGAATTTTCCTGTTAATCATCCCTTCTGTAAAAACAATGAGACAGGAGATGAAAGAAGTCTTCAGAGCTTTCACCTCCAGGAAAGGCACAAGCTGCTTGTGTAGTTAAATATGAATTATCGCATGTAAATACAACTAGTTGCAAACTGCAAATCCAGATAAAAACTTACAATTTTCCTTAACTGCTGAACCTTCTGGGGAGTGGGAGGGGTAAATATTTTTGTACCTTAGAGAACCTTAGAAAGTACTCTAAGCTTGTCATATATATCTTCTAATTCACAGTTGTAGGAAAAGAAATAGAGAAAAGAGCAGCAATATTGCATCTATTGCACTTATGAAGAAGAGAGGTCTGGGTTTCATTGGTGTCTGTCCTCAAAGGGGGCACTTTGTCTCTTGGTCCATGTTAATGAAGCTTTGCCTGTGCTTCATCGCATATCTAGCTTGGCTTTTTTCTTCTGCTATAATCCGGAGGCGCTGAGAAGCTCTGTCCTCTCGGAAAAATGGGGTGTTAGAAAACCTTCTGCTGACCCTGTTGGCCAAATATCAGTTCCCTTCAGGAGCTGCATGATGGGGCTTCCTTGGGCAGAAGGCAAAGCCTGGTGCTACAGGGCCTGTGGAGAGGGGCACATGCTATAGCTGCTGCAGAGAGGACTTCTAGATCTTGGTTCCTACACTAGATCCCTGGCAGATGTTTGCTGTTCTTTCCCTTTGAACTGTCTCCTGTTGCAAACATTCCCTGAATTCAAATAACTTATTTGGAAAGGGAATTGCTGTGATCTTGACAGAACATGCTGACTCAATCTATTTCAACTGCAGATTTGGTTTGCAAATAATATCTCCTTGCTGATAAGGTTTAGGTGACATCTTTGTGGATGTTGGCAGAAATGTATTTGACCGTGACAGGTTTTATAGACTGTAGCAATAAAATTGTCAAGATATATTTTCTTCTGCCAGAATGCACTAATTGATGAGGATCTTGTCTGGAATAAAGCTCCGAGAGACAGTTATTGTAATTGGGATAAACAGGGGTCACCATAGGTGAGACCTGCATTGGTCTAAAGGTCTGGAGTCTTTGACACTTGGTGGAACTGAGATAAGGCACAGGACAGGAAAAATTAGAGCTGAATACTGTGAAGAAGGAATGAATGCAGGAGACACAGATGGCTCTGTAATGCTCCTGGAGATTGATACAGCTGTGCGGGCATTTGGAGAGACTTTAATTTTGTAGGTGTACACTACAAACCACTAATTTTCTGGTCTTTGTTACTTCAGAATCCAAGTGTAAATAGAGTTTTCCATTAATTAATGCACTCACCCCTAAAGTTTAAATTTTAGATTTGTTCCATGTAGGAAGGATATTGGAGATGTCATCTTTGAAAGCAAAACTAGGATGATTCAACTTGAATTTGCTCTGTTTATGTCAAAAACAGACCTGAAAATAAAGATTTTGATTACTAAGTACAGAGTTTGAGCGATTAAAAGAAAGTTAATGAGAAAAACTGGACTGAAGAATTTAGGATCCCAGTTTAGACTCTTGGATTGGAGGCCAGTGCAGAGAATTGCCAAAAACGAAGGTAAGACTTTTACAGAGGGAAATCACACATGCAGCAGAGATCACCTGTGAGAATGCAAGGACAAGAAGGACTCTGCAAGGACTCTGCTCTTCAAAGACACAGTAGGAACAAAGCATAATCTATCTATAGTTCCAACTTGGAGAGACAGGTGCTTTACACCAGTATTGGCGGAGTAATTATGAGAACAAGATTAAGGAAATGCAAGCACCACATCTAAAGCTGGAAGCAAAGCTCTCCTTAATTTACTCAAGGTGGGAAAAGATGCTGTCAAAGACACTGTCCATTGTGGAGCCCTGAAAGAGCTATCCCATAAACCTGCCGGTCCAGTAGTTATGCTGTTTCATAAATATCTCCTGAATATATGTGCAGTCCCAAGTGACCAGAGAACACCAGCTGGCACAGCTCTGTTTACAAAAGGAGCAACGGTGGTCAGGACCAATCCCAGCTCTGTCACTTTAATATTGGGCAAGCCTTCAGGGGGAATTTGAAGGAAAATAAATACATAAAGTGCAAGCGGATAATGTGCGCTGTGAGTTTTCCGAAGGAAATCATGCATAGGCTGATACGAATCTTTACAAACTTGGCTGGCTTCCTAGATAAAAGGAATACAGTAGATCTAGTGTACCTGAACTTCAAAGCTTTTGACCTGCTGCCCTGTGGGATGCTGTCAGTCAGGCTTGGAGAGGCGGATGAGGCACTGGCTACAGGAGAGATGATAGTGCGGGAGCAGGGGATACTGTGAATCTAGAGCGAAGTTGTCAGTGAACAGCCAAAGGGATGATATGGGGGATCAAACTTAATATTTTTGCTACTTTCCTCAGTAGAGGAAAAAGTTGACACACAGAACAGACCACTGCTGAGTTTTTAAAACAGGAGAAAAAAAAAAAAAAGCAGGATTTCTCCAGCAGAGAACTGGGTGACCTTGTGGACTGAAAGTGTCCGGACTCAAACCAGGATGAAATACAGCGGTGAAAAGTGCAAAAATCATGCTGTGAGGTTTAATAATGAGGTTTTTCAGCTATCAGCTGGGAACTCAATGGAAAACTACAGAGGAGGAGAAAGACCTAATTGTGTTCAGAAAGCCCCAGGATAAATATAAGCCTGGGCTGTGCCATGGCTGGGCAAGGAGGACTGTGGTCATAGGGCAGGGCAGGCAGAGCCAGGAGGAAGACAACCTGGTCCTGCCTTTGCTTCCCCTCAAGCATCTGGCTGCACCGAAGGCCCCTTCCTGGCATTTACTCCTGTGTCAATCATTAGCCAGAAATCCCGATCTGGGTAAATATAGTCTGGCTTTCAGAGCTGATGACAAGTTTGGAGCCTTACATAATAAGGTGGGACCATTTGATAGTATAGGGTATTATATACTCCTCCTTGTGAACTTCGCCTCCTACACGGCACGCTCGCAGCCTGCGCGGACGCGGCACTGCTGTGAACCATGAAGCTCATGGGAAGCTTTGTGCAGGTGGCTCTTGCCCTGTGCTGCTTCTTAGGTGAGTAATTCCCGTGATGCTGCTCTCATCTCTGCAGCTGCGCCAGGGACAGGTTCCTAGTAAAGTGTTTGAGTCCCATAAAACGGGGGAGAATCTAATTCTAAGAAGAAATATTCTGCCTGAGAAAGCATAGCAGAAAATTAGACCGCAATTTCAGCAAGCCTTATACAGACAACTGTTCTCATCTTCTTGAGAAGGCAAAGGATTGAAGGAGTAGTTCTAATATAGGACAGGAATTTATATATGGAAGTATTAGATATAAAGACAAAATAAATGTTACCTTTTTTTTTTTCTGGGTAAGTAATGAAAATGTGAACTTTAACTGAAAGATTGCAGTGTTTTTCCATGAAGTTGAGAAGCACGTGGCTGGAGATGGACCCTTTCAGCGGTCAACAGTCATCTTAACTATGCACGTCCTCTGACTGCTCAATGTCAGATATAAACTCATTTAGAAAACTTTGAGCTATAAAAATGCACAATTTAAATTATCTGTATCATTTCCCTATAGCTTCTTAGAAATTGATTAACTTATGGGTTCTCCTATTTTGTCTCCCCTCATAAGTACAATAAAACTGTATTAATACACCCTATGATCATCTACTGGCATGATGCAAAACTTCATATTTTCCTAAATGCAATAAGTCAGTATTCACCGGATTTTGGTATTCACATATGTGATCTCTGTATTTTATTTTGTCTTTTCTTTTTTCAGATACTGTCTTTGGAGTTGAGGTGAGTTACGGATCTTTCCTTTTATTCTGCTCTATTCCTATTCTCTGGTAAAATAGCAATTATATGTTAACCACCTGATGAAAATGTAGATTAAATCTAATGAAAGCTTGGCTGTTTGAACAATATTTGCTGGTGCATGACTGGAAAATACTGCCAATTTCATGAGGAAATAGAACACCTATCACTTTTACACTGTTTTCAGCTCAATAAATAGAAGAAAGCAATTAGTAATTAGACAATTCTATTATGTTAATTCTTAGATATAACAGTTCTATCTACTCCTGCAGTCAAAAGCAGTAGGTTACTGCCTCGAGAGGGAAATTAACCTAAGGTGATGCCTGATAGCATCAAAGACCACAATGCAGGTATTTTTTCTATACAGTGATACTAATAGAATTGTCCCTTGAACAGGCTTTACGTACATCTACTTAGCGACGAAAACAGCAGGGACTGTGCAATAGATTTGTCTGCAGGTTGTGCCCACGCAGTTATGAACGCAGAGACTCCGGCTGCTCCCTGGAGACTGCTGCATGCCTGGGAATCCTCTGAGCTTGGGTGCTCGGGGGCTCCGGGGAAAGGCCAGGCTCCCAATTACCCAGCACCTTCGTTAGGCTGGTGCCTCCCCCTTAGCCAGCCTTGCTCCATGCCCCACATTGCCCTGTGAGGAAGCCTCGTTAGGAATTTTGCAGGGGAGGTTTGTTCCTCCCAGCTGCTGGGAGGGCTGTGGGACTGTGTCTCTAGCTGGAGCTGCACGGGCTGTTTCTGGGGGAGCTGGCCCAGGGAAGGGGTGACCGTGGGTGCTGCAGCCTGCGCTGATGGCCACGTGCCACCCGCGCAGGTCGACTGCAGCCAGTACCCCAAAGGCACCACCAAGGATGGCATCGCCTGGGTAGCCTGCCCCAGGAACTACGCGCCCGTGTGCGGCACCGACGACATCACCTACAGCAACGAATGCGGCATCTGCCTCCACAACAGGTGAGTACGCAGCGAGCGGGCAGCGCTGCGCCGTGGTGGGACCTCGAAACACGGCCGTCCTTGAAATATCAGCATTTCTTCATAGGCTTCCTGAAGTCCCTTGGGAGCAGGTTTGCCCTGAGCAGCCACAGCACTTAGGTCTCTGCTTCCCAGGGCTGTCGTGCTGGGTGGCAGCAATGGGGCTGCAGGAGGAACAGGCTGATCCCTTCTGCACAAGAGCAAATCTGGCCCACTGGAAGCAGGACAGTTGATTAGAGACAAGAGTGGCAGCTACATTGCCAAAAGGCATGGAGGAGCATAGGAGTGAGCACCTGGGCATTGACACCTCTGCTCTGGAAGTGATAGCTGCTCTTAACAGTCCCTGATACAAGTTGTCTTCTTCCAGGGAACACAGAGCCCATGTTGGCAAACAGCATGATGGAGAATGTGAGCAGAAACCTATTCGGGTAAGTGCAATAGGAACATAAAATCTTAAAGTAAGATTTGAACAGCTGATGTCCATGGAAAATGCCTGTTGGCTGCAGAAGAGTCTAGCCGCCAAGTAAGAGGAGTGCAGTCCAAAAGGAATATAAAAACTGATCGTAGCCAAGTTTCTGAAGGTTTTATGTGCCATATAGTACTAGGTCTCTCTAGTTTTCTAGTACAGACTCCTAGTTTCTGGACTCAGGAATAAAATGGAAATGGCATGTTGGCTGAAGACTGGATCTTACAGCCCAGTTAGTTGCAGTAGTACCTCATCAAGAGCCTCGTAAAGTCAGAATGAGCAGTTCTTACTATGTCCTTTTCTTCAGTAAGAGAGAATTCCCACAGATTTTGGAGCCCCAAAGGCCAGGATAAAGTAAAAATCCAATAAAGGATCCTTATTTCTTTATATAAAGGTGAATTTTGTTCTCTTACTGTTATTTTTTACAGATTGACTGCAGTAGATACCATAGTATGACAAAAGGTGACCAAGTCCTTGTAGCCTGTCCAAGGATAATGAAACCAGTCTGTGGCTCTGACAGCTCCACTTACAGCAATGAATGCGAGATCTGTGCCTACAATGTGTAAGTAGTATGCATAGCACCTCCTTTCTGGACAATTAGGTGTATTTAAGGCTCTTTGAAGTATTCCTTTAAAACACGAGTCTTTCTTCAGTCTGGGTTCTCAGTAGGTCTCTTTGGAACTATCTGTTTGCAATTTTCTCAGCCAGCCTGAGGCTTCTTTCTGAACCTCTGTGCTCATGTGTGGAATCGTGAAAGAGCCAGAGGATGACACAGAGAAGAGCCAGGAACCCATTAGAATAGTATCCATAATACTGCAGGATAAGGAAATACCGTGTTTGCTGCTCAAAGAGTGACTGCTACCATCCTCTGGGTTATTCAGATTGAACTCACACAGTTATGTCATCCCATACAGTGGGTAGGACCTGCTTTCTTGTCCCTGAGTCTAGACTATAATGTAAAAAGTGATGGTCAGAGCTCCCTAACCAGAGCATCTCTCTTTTCCTTTTCCTTTTTTTTTCTTTTTTCCCCCAGAGAACATCAAGCTAACATCAGTAAAAAGCATGATGGGCCTTGCGAGGAAGAGACTACCCCGGTAAGTGCAATAAAAGCAAAAATTCACCTCTTACTGCTGTTAGTAGAGAGAAGGCCACTGACTTCCCTGACTCTGACTAGGAGATTGTAGAAGTGCCGTATGACAGGCCTACAGGGAGCCCAGCCTTGGAGCTGGCTTTCCGCAAGTAAGCATGGATTTTGCATTCTTCTTGACCTAGAAGAAAGGGTCACTCCACTCAAAACCCACCGAAAGGACAAAGGAAACATTTGCTATGAAATGAGAAGCTGTAATGACCAGTGCTGCAGAGTCTGCTTCCCTTCATACTGAGTTGGCTTTTGTGCCCAGGAAAAAGGGAGCCCCAAGAGACCAGTGTGTTCAGCTCGTGGGGTGCTGGGTTTTCCAGTATGTTGTGTAGGCTGGCTGTTTTATTCCAGAACATCACAAGTTTCTCCACCCTTTGCAATGGGGACACAGAAATCCCATGCTAGTTTTTCGCAGGCATAGTGAAACTCATAAGAGCACTAAGCATACATATTTATAGGGTCTAGCTTATTGTATATTTATAATTAGTTCTACATGAGGCAGAACAGCCTGGTGCTTCAGGAAGAAAAGCTTATATATATCAGAACAAAAAACGGGGGATTTAGAAACTCTATTTCCCAACTGATAGATAACCATTTCTTTTTCATCCTTTCAAATCTCATTGCATAACTATATGAAATCACAGCACAGGAGAAAAGGAGAAAAAAACAGCCCAAAATACAAAAATACAACACTACTAGGGGAAATTCTAGCTGGTGGAAAATAATTCCCACCAAACTTGAGAGAATTTTGTTGATGAGAACGGGCCTGAAGTTTTGTATGTTCCTTTTATCTGAACCTTCCTTTCTCAAAGATGGGTCCTTTCTCTCCACTCCTAGATAACTAGGATATCCATTCAGAAAATCCATTTCTCATAGAAATTTTAGCTCGAGTATCATGGCGTTGACCTGTTGCAGAAACTATGCAGGCTGGGATACAGAACAGAGGTTTTGCATAGACTTTTCTCATGTAATAATGGCTCTATGGGATGCAATTTTCTTTATTTTGATAGATTGATTGCAGCCAGTACCCAACACAAGTCACTGAAGATGGTGAAACATTAGTATCCTGTCCCAGGATCCTGGATCCAGTTTGTGGCACAGATGGTTCTACATATGCTAATGAGTGTGAGATATGTGCCCATAATGGGTAAGTGCTGTACACAGAACATTCCTTCTAAGTTACTAGCAGCTCTAAGTGCTGGTAACAGTCCTTTCATACTTCTTATGCTTATTCCTTCAAGCCTCTTAGAAACTTATTTGGGGGTCTAGCTTGAATTTTCTTCTGCTTTCCTTTTTGTGCTCATGAGGGAGGAAAGTTGGAAGAATCCGATGGCAGTGCTCTGGATTAGTCTGTCAACTGGCCAGTACCTAAGCAGATGAAGGAACAGTCTAGAATCTCACCTTAAATTATATGGTTTTAGAAGATACGACAAGCTTGTTAACAAGTAGACTAATGTAGTTATTTTCATACACTTCTGTAGAGGTTGAAACCTTAATTTGTCAGGTATCTGCTAGATCTGATTCCTTGTGCATCTGAATGTGACCAGGAGATTAAGCATTAAGTTCTTCAACTTCACTGTCTTCTTCCAGAAAGCACAGATCCCACGTTGGCAAAAAGCATGCTGGAAATTGCAAACAGACTGTTCCTTCTCCTGAAGTGAGTACAATATAATGCATATTTATCCTTTTGCCTATATTAACCGAAAGATTCCCTGAGGCTACCTCTACTCTGAAAGTGAGCTGGCCTGAAGCCTGGCTTTCTCCACATGTCCACTAAGCCCTGTGAACCCCCTGTGCTCAGGACGCCTACAAATCCCATCTGTCTTGAGGCAGGTGTCATCTGGGCCTGCCTTGCCTACACAGCCATGGCAGATGGGCTGCATGTGAGCCGCTGTGCTAGGCACAGAGTCTGCGTTACAAATTCACGCCTACGCCAGCCTTTGGAGTGGGGGTATATTCTGGTGTACAGAGCACACCTGAAGTTTTGCTCCAGGCACAGTCACCGAGAGGTCCCAGAGATGCCAGAATGTAAATGTGGAAGCTGGTCTGTTTGATTGCATGTCTTTGAGGATGATCTTCAATTGCATTATCAGCAAAATCCATTTTGCTTCACTTTTATTTGGTTCTTGGTCATTGTTTCTTTGTTTTTGATTTCTATAGTACAGGATGTCATGAGATTGTACTTTTCAGTTTTCTGACCTACATTGCAAATGCTCTCGCTCAGGTGTAGTCAGAAGTAAAGTGGGGCAGCTTTTGGGATTTACCTAGCTGCTTGGATGTCTCAGATTATGCAGCACTGTACAGTTCTTTGTGTGCATGACGGGGTTCATGTAAAGCTGATTCAGGCTGGTTTTGAAAGAGCTGAAATGTAACATCAAAGTTGTCTTGAGATCCAAGTATAAAAGACATCTAGAAAAACAGGAGATTGTGAGGTTTTGTCTCAGAAAAGACATACTCCTTCAGCGATGATGTTTTTGCTTTTGTAGCTTGACTGCAGTCAATATCCATCAAAAGCAACTAAGGATGGCAGAGCCCGGATAGCCTGTCCGAAGATTCTCCTCCCAGTCTGTGGCTCTGATGGATTTTCTTATGACAATGAGTGTGGCATCTGTGCCCATAACCTGTAAGTACTACACACAGGACTTCCCTTTGGAGTGACTAGCCATGGCTAGTGCTCCAGACAGCCCTTCTCTTAATATCAGTGTGCCTACAAATGTATTTCTATTCATCTGTCAATCTCCTAAAGACCCACTGCCTTGATTTTGTCCCCTGACCATCTTTTTGTGCACGTGAGGGGAGCTATGCAAGAGCCGAATGTCAACCCATGCATCCTGTGAGGGCTGGGCAGTGGAATGGTGAATAGGACTGCTACCTGCACAGTGTGAGGACACCCAATATATCTGTTACTACCTTGCTAAGGACAGGGAGCAGGTAGCTATCTAGGCAGTGGATGCTTCCTGTGTCATTTACATAGATCATGAATTAGGCCTAGTTTTTATGATGGCTGTGTGTCCTGAGGCTTGCTTGGTGAGTGTGCTAACACCAACCTCTGCCTTTCCAGGGACCATGGAACTGATGTTAAGAAGAGCCATGATGGAAGATGCAAGACTAAATCTCTCCCAGTAAGTCCAAATAGATGTAAAACAAGGGTGATAGTCTGCTCTCTTTACAGCCTCCAGAAGCACTGGGGCTGACTTTGCCGAGCTCTCTGTCTTCCCAAACGCATGGAGTGCTGCTGCACAGCCCCGTGCTGGCGCTGCATTGTCCCCTAGCAGCTGCTGCCAACGTACTGCATGTACATCGAGGCGAGAGGGAACAACAAGAGCCCAGCACTTCAGAAACAAACTGTCCCAGTGCTGCAGAGCTCTGAACACAAATTGTTAGAAGCAGCCCAAGAATAGGGCAGCCTATTTTAGGATGATAGGAAAAGAAGGCAGAAGACCCTGTTAGATATCAGTGCATTCCCTCAGTTTTAGGATTTGCATTGCAGTAACCCTCGTGCTCCAGATAGCCATGAAACCTCTGCTCCTAGTTTCAGATACAGAAATAGCTTTATAAACATCCGCAGCAACAATACATGCTGATAATATCTCTATGCATTTATTCTGCATACGCAGAACAGCGCTAAAGCACAGAAAATAAATTCATGCACCCGGAGGGAATGCAATATGATTTGAATAATAAAGACACTGTTATCTTTGTTTTAATTTGTCCTTGGACCGTGTGAGAAATTTGGGTGATAAGAGACACTGCACTGGGGAAACTATGCGAAATGACAGTGAAGGGTCAGATGCTTAGCTGTTATAAACTGACTTCCACTGCCTGTTTATCCTCCGATATTTGAAGTGGCACTTTTTCTATATTGTAAAGCTTTTTACAGCAAAATCGGATGAAATGGTCCTTGCTGCTATTTCGAAAATACTGAAACTGAATCTCAGATTTAGTTAATTCTATGTCAAACTAGACTCAACGTAAAACCTTTAAATCCAATTCCTTGGGCAAAATGTTTGTTTTAAAACCTAGCTAATTTTCTTTAGGACACGCAAAATTGCATAGATGCTTGCCTGGGAAAATGATCATTTTTGTCAATGCTGCTTTTCTTTCCTCTGTCAGCAAACAATACCAAAGCCCACTAAAATCACTTACTGCATTTCTAAAGGAAGCCTAAAATTAAAATACAACCCTGTTTTTTTTCTCGAGCAGAAGCTTTTAAAGTCTGGAAGAATAGAGCAGGCAGACTGCAGCTGAGATGTGTTTTTGTATCACGGCGGCTGACTTGGCTCTCTGTTTTATCCCCCCAGGTTGACTGCAGCAGATACCTGACTGGGACTACCAAATCCGGAGAGGCAATCACTGCCTGCCCCTTCATCCTGCAGGAGGTCTGTGGGACGGACGGCGTCACCTACGGCAATGACTGTGCCTTGTGTGCCCACAACCTGTAAGCCCTGGAGATCCTCTGCAGGATGATCTTCGTAGTTGCTGCTGGGACTAAGAGCGGGGCGAGTCCATCACTGAGATTTCTTACCCTCTGCCCCTTCTCTCTCTCTCTTTTCTAGGGAACGGGGAACCAAAGTAGGCAAAAAGCATGATGGAAAATGCATTGAGGAGGTTCCTCCAGTAAGTGAAACTTAAAGGGGAAAAAAAAAAAAAAAAAAAAAAAAAAGGAAAAAGGGGGGGAAAAAAAGAAAAGAAAGAAAAAGGGGGGGAAAAAAGAAAGAAAAAGGGGGGAAGGGGAAAGAAGAAAAAAAGAAAGAAAAAGGGGGGGAAGGGGAAAGAAGAAAAAAAGAAAGAAAAAGGGGGGGAAGGGGAAAGAAGAAAAAAGAAAGAAAAAGGGGGGGAAGGGGAAAAAAAAGGGAGCTTTAGGTGATGCTGAGTGCATAGATTGAGTAAGTGTTGGCTAGTTTGGACAGCCTGGCCTTCACCAGGTCACACAGCTCACCCTGCCCTTCCTTGCACGGGTGAATACCTGCCCCCTAATAGCAGGAACACTGTGCACTTCCTGCCTGGAGTCTTAAGAAGAAAGGAAGGAGGACAGGTGAGGAATGAGTTATGAGATGGGTAACAAATGATTTAAGGCACAATGGAAAAAAATCCCTTTCCCACAGCAGTCTATCACAGTGGCAGGAGGAACTTAGCTGTCTGCTTTGGCAATATGGGAAGGGGACACAGAGGACCCCAGGGTGCCTCTGTACTTTCTCCTTTCTGGAGACTTAAGTTTTATAAAGGGATGTTTTGCAAAGATTAGAAAATCAGTGTGTGTGTGTTTGGAATGTTGATTCCTAATGTCTGAGGGGATTCAAAACCCTCTCTGTTTTTCTTGCGAATGCAACATAATCTAACGTATACCAACAATGAATCTTGTAAAAATACCAAATTAACCATATTTGACCAGCTCTAAACGATTCACACCCACTGGGAAACAGCAAAACAAAGCTGTCTCATTAGCATGTGTTTCAAAGAGTCAACATCTCGAGTCAGATATTTCATTTCTATACAAACAGAGTATGAAATGTCATCCTTTGTTTCCCCAGTACACCCTGTGCTCCGACCGGGTGAGACACATAAATCAGTAAGAAGAGCTCACACTGGAGAAACTAGGGGTGCTAAAATGCTGGTTCTTCAACCAGTGTGAATCAGCCTCAGCTGCCGTCAGCTCTCCTGGTGGATTTTGGCAGCCAGAGCCAGCCCATTGGAACAAAAGGCCTGTCGGCGCATCCCACCCCCAACTCTTGTGGGCCGTGAAAAACGTCTTGGTCATGGTCAGCTCCCTTGTAGGCAGGGGATAAATCGTTCCGTGTTGATTTGCAGATTGCTGCTGAGCTGCGTTTTGCAATATCATGGCAGGCTCGGTGAGGTATAGGGCAGCACAATAAATACAAAGTGGAGGGAGAGATATGTCCCGTCAACCTCGTTTCAGCCTTCTCCAGCTGAAGGCTCTGAAAGGAAATTGCCCTGTTACTTCTGCTCAGGTCTCAATGGGAGAACGAGTTAATATATGACCTTAATTTATCCTATGGCAGATCCCAAAGGACATGAGCTGGGGGGTGGCATCTGGGTGCTGTTTTGCAGAGCAGAGGCTGAACCAGAGTTTTGCTGTGTTTGCTTCCCAGCTCAACTGCAGCAAGTACCGCTCCATCACCACGGATGATGGCAGGAATCTGATGCTCTGCACCATGATCTACAGACCCGTCTGCGGGACTGATGGTGTCACTTATGCCAGCGAGTGTATGCTGTGCTCCCACAATCTGTAAGTAGGCACCTTCTCCCGGGACATTGGCTGCGGCTGGTTGATGAGGTTGGATGGGCTCCCACAAATGCCAAGCGGTATGCCAAAGCCTGCGTCTGAAGCACTGTGTTGGTTGGGGAGCCAAATGCCACTGAGTCCCCTTTCTGTCCCTTCAGCCTGCCTTGTTTCCCAGCTTCCTAGCCTGGTGTTTGAGATGGGCCAGTGCTCTGAGTTCTGCAATGGGGTGTACATCAGCTGGCAGGACCACTTGTCCCAAAGACACAGCCCCAGCCCATTACACTGCACACTAACATGGCACAGATGATGCTAAACTGATTTGTCTGAAAATCATTTGTATGATGCATGCAAGTTAGGCTGTGCTCTCATACAGTGGTTGTAATGGTGAGTTAGTCACTAGCTGGCAAGACCAACACTAACAGCAGCATCTTTTTTCCTCCAGAGCTCATCGGACCAACATTGGTAAAAGAAGTGATGGAAAATGTGCAAAAGATGCTGTAAAAGTGAGTGAGAAAAAATGCAAACCAGGGGTCATGTCTGTTACAGCCTGCTCTGCATTACGAATTGGGGGGGACTATGTTCAGACTTGAGGAGATCACCTGGGAATTTCCTCTGGTTGTGGCCGGTCAGCTACCATCCATCCTGTCGCTCCATAACAGCACAAGGAAGAGTGTGGTAGTGAGCAGAATAGTGTGAGATCATACCTGCCACCAGGAAGAAATTTTGGGAGTCAATTCTTATCATGATCTCACGGGCGGAGTCTTGTCTTTGGGGTGGTATCATTCCTCTTGCTGGGAACTGACATTGCTCTCAGGCAGGCCACAAAATCTCTGTCATTTTTCTGTCTGTAGGACTATTGTAGCGACTTCCAGGAACCCTCTCCTATTTGCACTATGGAATATCTACCACACTGTGGCTCTGATGGCCAAACATATGGAAACAGATGTCTCTTCTGCAATGCCTTCCTGTACGTATAGAAATAAGTCCTTCTTTTCCTTGGTAATATCCTGTATCTGCTGAAACTGCAGGCTTCTTTCCTTAGTGTGGTTTTGACTGACTGGTTGTGATCATATGCTGGATGTTTCTGGTGTACCATAAATTGTGCAAGGAGATGGGTTGTTTTTAAAGGAAGGTATGAAGGAGCTATTTTTGATCTACACATGGCTTCCTGGTTTTAACTTCAAAGCAATTTTACTCATGTGCATCGGTACACATTTATTTTTCCAGAAGCACATCAGTGCATGGGAAAAATTTCATGGAGCAGCTGGACTCTGGGTGGTGTGTGAAATCTTTTATCTTTCCTTTAGTGATAATAATGAAAGAATGTAGCTGAGATTTTTGAGACTCTTCATCCTGAAACAACTTTAAGTCAACATTTCTTGTGCTAATGGAATGAGGAACAGGGCTTTTGTGCTCAATTTGCTCTTTGTCTCACCCATCACTTCTCTTTCTCTCCCCAGGGAGAGCAACAAGGCCCTCGCACTCAGTTCTTTGAGTGAATGCTCAAAGAGCTGAGCATTCAGTACAGTGAAGTGCACTGGAGTCCGGCTCAGGAAGAAAATCTGCCTTCTGTGTGACTCCCAACAGGCTGATCTTCCCTAAGAAGTTTCCTTCAGCTTGTCTTGTTTCCTCCCATGTCCTGAAACAGTTTTTATTCAATAAACTCACTTGGCAACGTTTCTCTGTCTTATTTCAATGCCACATTCTTTCACCCCTTGCACGGTACCTCCTGTGCTGCAGAGACTCATTCTTCTAGTGATGTCCTGCTCCACCAGACACGTGGGTAAACCATTTTTCTGCTCTCTCTGTGTTGACCCTTGTCTTGAGAGGAACGTGGTCTCCCCTTGGAGCTCCCAGGCACTTCTCCTTATAGTCTCCATGGCCAAATTAGTCTTGTTTAATACTTAATGTCTCCATGCAGTCTCATCATCTGGGTTCCTTTTCTATAGTCAGTGCAGGGAAACAGTCACCCTGAGGCCATGGTGCAGCTCTTCCACGTGGCAATACCTAAAGAAGGTGGATGGCCTGCTCTCAATAAGAGTGCTTTTCTGGGCTCTACCCAGGGTCACAGAGAGCAGAAAATTCCACTCACAAAAATCCTTGATTTATTAATGCAGGTGAATAGCTCCAGGTCTGGTGCCTCATGGGAGCTGAGCAGAAATCATACCTATAGTGTGGGACAGCCCTGATAAATCTCTGCAGCAGCCTCATTTCTAAAGACACATGAGAGGGAAAAGGATGCAGAGGAGGGCCTGGGACCAATTTTAGCAAAATATAGAGCAAAATAGAAAAGAGCTTCTGCTTAATAGTCATGTTTTGGCCTATATATGAGAGCAAAGATTTCAGTGGTGGTTTGTTTTCTGTCACATTGGTCTCCATATGGAAGGCAGAGTGGTACAGGGAGCTGGGGCCCACTCTCTAGCTGCTGGCAATAGAGTTACAACCACAACATCTAGCTTTGCACTAAGTCTGTTAAGTTAAGATTATTTCTAGCCCAGTTTTAAGGGTTAAAAGACTTCTAGACTACAGCTGTAGCCTCCCTGATGCAATGTCCTATTGTAGTTTACTAGGGAGTAACACAATTATTTGGACCCGTTTGAAGAGTCATTCTTTGAATTGTCAGGATAGATTAATAGGCTGAAGGCAAATGTTCCAGGCTTGGAGGTATTCTGGGTATTGTATCAGGGAATAAGGCCCTGGTATGGCTGTGCTATTAGATTCTGTGACTGGCATTTACTTTCCAAGATGATTTGTAACTAACAATGGCTTATTGTATTTTTTTTTTTTTGAATCTCTCTCCTAATGTAAATGTTCCTTTGGTTTATATAACCTTTTTGCCATTTGCAGTTAAGATGTTTTTTTTCAGAACACGCTGATTTATTCCATTCTAACTGTGACTTAGTTTTAAAGTAAACTCTACTTACGGATAAGACATGAATAAAATTTTTGTGGACTTTGGCGCAATTTCAGTTGGACTTAGCTCTGATTGCTGGCTTTTGTAGTAAAGCTCTTAAGGTCTGCACTGAGCGACATTAGCTGGGCACAGACTTGCCAAAACCTCCTCTGCAGAACTTATTGTCTGATGGCACCAAGGGCAAAATGTGAACTCAAAGAGAAGAAGCTGAAGTAGTCACCAATACAGTTTCCATACTGTATTCACTGATAGGTTTTGTGTGAAAGTATGTAATGGGATAAGTCACCAAATTAGGCTGGAAAATGGGAAAAGCCTGACATGGGAGTTCATATATTCACTAAGGCATGGGAGTTGCTTTATGAAGCTATATAAGTCTATGAAAGTAGGGCAGCCTTCTCACTGACAGAGCTGTCTTCTGTCCCCCAGAGCTGCTTCTCATGTGTTCCAGGGTTCCTACTGAGCATCAGATCGGATGATCCCTTTCTGCTTCGTGTCGATGAGGAAGCAGCTGCCAGACGAAGACTGGCACATTCCGGAGGAAGTATTGAACTCTTGTGCCTTGGAAGAGAGGTAGAACAATATCAGAGCTAAGTGTTACTAATAAATCTGGCTGAGCTGGACGCTTGCTTGGTGATAGATAGATAGGGACATATGGATTCCTGTGCTGGGGAGCAGAAAGGCATCATCTCGAGCGCAGGGCTTGGCAGACTCAGGGATATTCAATAACGTCTCTGCCGTGAGAGCGGCAGATGCTTTTGTGCTCCGCAGCTGCCTGCTCTGCCGCTGTTCACACGTGTAATGCTGCAGAGCCCTGCGGCTGCCTCCCTGCCCCAGCTCGGTCTAAAGCCAGAGCAGCTTCCAAATCACCAGGCTGGTCTCAAAGACCATTAGACTGCATGCTAGGAAAAGTGGTTTTCTTTTTTTCTTTTTTTCTTTCTTTTTTTTTTTTCTTTTTCTCCTTCCAGAAAAGAGCACTAAAAGGGTCAGACTCAAGCACAGGTATTTAGGGCTGCTCCTATGAACTATTATTTTATCATTCTCTCCACGAATGGAAATAGTTGCAGGTTCAGCCTTGTACCCTCAAGTCAAGGAAGCAGTGAAGAAATCGTGACTTGCCAGTGCCTGTTATGAAGATAGACCTTCAGACATCTAAAATGTATTAGTGAAATGCAGTTGGTCCAGCTCCATGTGCTGCCCTGCTGTCCCCACTGCATCCCACCTGCCCCAGAGGACACGCGTGGAGATCCTGAGCAGTCCCAGGGCCTGACAGACTCTCACATCTATCACCCTGTGCACATCTGACCCTCAGAAATTCAGACTTGTTAATGCATTGGTGTCGATCACAGAGGTAATATTTTAGAAGAATAAATGCCCTCTCCACTTCCTTGTTTGTCCAATTTGTCTTTATAGCCTTATCAATGTTTTCTAAGCCTACAGTCATTTTTCTTACAACACAAAGAGAAGGAAAAGTGAGGTGAATCATTTAATTTCTTGATTGATAAGTGGGATTTAGAAAACAATACTCTTTAGATAGTCTTTTATATTAGGTTGAAAGATTTCTTTTTTTTTCATAGTTTATCAGCACGGTATATATATATATATCAGCACTCGCCCATCTGTGACTTTAACAAACCTATAACTGATAATCTCTGTATCTAAGATTCATTCTAAAGCTTTATCAAAAGAAGTTATAGTCTTCAACATACTCATAATTTGTCTTTTTCCTAGTTTTTCTTGCAGATGTTGGAGAAGCATGTGGATGGACCAAGATCCTGTGTCACTCTCTTGAGTAGAGCGTGGCAACCCCATGGCTCAACCCACTGATTTCTGAAACCAAGAAAATATCCGAGAGAGATATTAACGTATGATTGTCGCTCTTTCCAAAAGAATCAAAACCTCCAAGGGAGATATTAATGTACGACTCTTGCTCTTTTCAATAGAATATTTAAACAGTCTTGTTATTACCTCTTTTATAACCATATATTCCTCAGATAAATGAAACTCGGAAATAATTATAAGAGCTCATTGTATCATTTTCACAGGTATTTATGACTGGCTGCAAACAAAGGAAATAATCTAGTGCTTGAAGATTTTAAAATTACCTTAGACCTCTGTATTTAAAAATATAATCCTCGTATCCACCCATTTCATCCATCTTTGCGTGTTCACTCTCAGAAATGTTCCTTCGCTTTTTTTATTGCCTGGTGCAGTTTTATTTGATCGCTTGCCATGTTCCAGGCCTCTGTTGTGCGCTTGCCACTGATCAACTAGTAGATATGACGAAAGCAAAAAGAAATCAGGCCAGTGTCCAGCTGGCCAGCACCCACTTAGCCTGGAAGGCTTCTCCAGATATTCACCGGCTGAGGTGCATCCCCATAAATTTAAACATACTGTGGCTTTGCACTCAGAAAGTGCTCCTACAGTGTATTTCTTCCTGTGTACTTTTCATTCATAGAAATGAAGCCCCAGTTTCATTTCATTCAAGCCCACTGTGGAATGAAGACTATGTGGGAATTTATTGCTTTAGTGCTCGTCTCTGCTCCCTTTACAGCTCGGCTGCAGCACAGCCAGGGACTCCTGGCCGAGCTCCGGACTAGCTCCGTGGCACACATGGCTTCTCTTACAGCAATGAGTTTGGGACCGGTGCCTGTAATGTGTCAGTCCGAGAGAAGGAACATGCCTTCCGAGTGACAGTCCCTCGCCCTTGGCCTCTCTCTCTCGTGTTTTCCAATTCATCCTCTGTTTTCCTCTCCAGTTGTTGTTTGTGCTCAGGGGGAAATTGTGAAGATTTAGCGTGGAAAAGAAAAGAGCCAGGGTGGAAATCCAAATGATGCAGCATATTCAGATGTCATGGGTTTGTTGACTGATAGGCTTGTAATGTCAGCGATGCTAAAACCACTTCATTGTTGGTGGTGAACTCGGCTGAACTCTCCCTCACTTGCATCATCTGTGAGTTTATTTACATTCCCAGCATCTTCTCTGCTTGAGGAAAATGAATATACTGTGCCTCTAATGGCAGAATTCCCCTCCTCCCTTCCTGCCCTTCAGAGCACAGGTGACACGCTCCAAAAAGAGACATCAGGGATGCAGGAACAGCAGCGGTTCCAGGGATGGGAATGAAGGGAATCCAAGACCCTGCCCGAGCTGCCCGTGGCAGTAGCCCCTATGATGCCAGCTGGATGCAGTGTGGGAACAGACATAAGTGATGCATATACCTTCTGTTGGCGTTTTATTCAGCAATGATTTAACACTAGCTTCCTAATATCGCTGTTTACCACAGTCTGCATTTGAAAGTGTGAAGGAAAAGATGGCAAAGAGATACAAAACACAAAAAAAAAAAGAAGTAGAAATATTTGTTTGCAACTGAAGTGTGCACAAGCAATCTTTTCTGACAACATCAGGAAAGCAAAGTGTATCCTGTTTTAGAGCTAGAAAAGCAGACTCAGAAGATCTCTGCAGATATCACTGCTCTCAGCACTCTTTGATAGAAGTTTTGCAAGCGCGGCATGACGCCAAACCACAAGCCATATAATCAGATGCAGCATAGAAGTCATCACGAGCAAACTAACATATTAAGTCAACAACTGCATTGCTTTGCCAGCGCAATAGTTTATAGCTGGTAGAAATGATGCTACATACCTCAGTGCCACAAAAGCGAGAGAGTAAAATCCTGGAATTCAACAACATGGTCCTCTCTGTCAGCACCAATGGTGCTTCACCCATGTCCAGCTGCAAAGAATCAGCCCATGTTCCCATTAAAGTTCAGCCCTTCTGAACAAATTAAATTACTCCTCTTTCTTTTACTGTTAATATTGAGCAAAATAAATACTCAGGGGCTGTGACCCTAACAGTTTTGCAGCTATGGGAACCCTCTCCATCTAGTTACACCTGTTTCAAACAAGCGACTGGAGCACCATGATGAATCTTGTCTTTCACCCTGTTCTCCCTCTCTCATCCGTCAGGGAGAGCAGTGGCTTTTCATTTTTAGCCATTTTGAAGAATGTTAAATTACTATTGAATCTAATCCCTCAATGAGAACTTCCTCCCCTCTCTTTTTTTCACAAGATCTCTCTTAAGAAACAAACCTCCATTCATCCCACAACTCAAAGTCTCCTGCCTTTCTTCCCCTAAATGAGAGTCACCTCCTTTATCTCTCTGCTCAAACACTGTTTCATGTGAACTTCTGCTAGTTTGCTGGGTGATGAGGTCAGATCTGCGAGTGCATTTTCATTTATCTACTCACTCATGTTCTGCACAGCCTCATTGTGTGGTTTCCCCTGGAAAGACAGCTTTGCCTGTGAACGTGGTACCACCTCCTTTATCAGGGTGGTTACTGGATGGAGTGATGCCTCCAGGTTGATGTGGCACCAAAGGATTGGTGCCTTCAGGAGCTGCCAATGGTTATTTTTCTCCAAAGCAGTATTTGTGCATGGGGAGAAGAGATCCTTGCTTACAGCCAGTCCTCCTCAAAATGCACAGACTTGGTRCATTACTTACACAGGGGAGGGGAAGGTAGACATGGCAGGGTAATGACCCTCTCTCTGGAAATGCTTTGTGGTCTATGGACGTTTCTACCAATCTTAACAAATAGAACTGAGGGGGCATAAGCACTGGAGGTGAATTCTTGTGGTGAGTGAATGATTGCTGGCAGCTCCCTGTGGACAGGTGATCTGTTTTGTGGGAGACTGTAGTCGGTCTCTGTAGCCAGCCGTGCCATAGCCTTCCTAAKCCAGTTATATCTGGGTTATGGATCTGTAAAGGACTGCGGGGCAATGCAATTGCCTAGGAGTCTGACAGGAGCAGACACACAAACACAAGGCACACAGTGCTCAAATTAAGGCTTTTATTATCTCCACTTCTGCATGGAGGCTCCCAAGTTTCCTGGCGAGAGGAAGAGAAGAGGAGATTCCAGGCTCCGCTGAGCACCGGTCCATAGCAAGGAGCAGAGGGTGAAGGGGAATTTATGCTCTTATACAACTACAAAGCGCGTGATCATCTCATGTTACAGTTCAATTGGTGTTAATAGCAGGAAAACAGCACATAAGCATCATGTGGTACAATGCACGATAATGAACACAGTTTGTGTGCATAGTGTACACGACATGGCCAGAGGCCGAGCATGGGGTATAGCACAGCTAGGTCAGTGTGCCTCAGAACAGTCTAGCCCATCTCCTCAATATTTTTCTGCATCTAATCTCTACAACATCCCTTTGCAAACCTGTGCCAGGATGCAGCTATCCAAGGGATTTTCCTTGAGCCCTTAATATTCCTCTTTACTGCTCAGGGGGCATCATAATTATTCATCCCCGCTATACTGAGTTACTTTTCCTTACCCTACTCATTAGCCCATTAAAATCTTTTTATTTTTTCTTTTTCTCCCCTGCCAATAGGCCTTTCTGTGCAAGGACGCTCAGCCAGTCTTTGGCACCTTGGGTAGCTGATTGAAATCCGAGGGATGGAGCCACAGTCGCTGTGATGTGCGCTGCTCTGGTGACGTGTGTGCTGCTAGGTGACTGCTAGCTAGCGAACGCCTCATCTGCTGTCCTTTAGAGATGTGTTCAAATATTCCCTTGGTTTACATAACTTCAAAGCAATTTGCTTTCATAGCAGCACATGCTCATTCATTCTGTTTTCACTGTGCATTGGTCTATAAATACTGCCTCCTTGCAGATAAGAATCTATTGAATTTTTTTCACCCTTGGAAGAATTCCTCCTGACCCAAACTCCGGAAGGAGACATTCTCAGCTTCAGTAGTGAAGCTGCCAAAGTCACTTTCTTCTGCCAGGCAGCAGTAAATGATATTAAACCTGGCTTGGCCACTGCTTCCCCACAATCACCTTTTCATTGTTACTGTTGGGTTGAGGCAAAATGAGTGGCCAGAAACACACAGCTGAGATCACTGAAGTGTCAGGAAAACTGATTAAACCAATGATTTCCACTTCCTCTGACCAGCTGCATGATAGTATCTCCTGCTCACCTTCCAAGCCACCTGTCCTGCAGGATATTTACTCCAAAGAGTAAAACCCTGGGCTGTTGTCCAACCAAGCTTTCTACTATTTATTCCTTACTTTTTCTGCTGCTCATTCTAGCACTTTCCTGCATTTTAGCTGAGCAGCTCTTGGCCTATGTCACAGATTGCTGACCTGATGGCCTCACCATCCAGAAACCTAACTGAAGCTGGAGTACCATGTGAGCTAATGAGGTGAGGAGAGATGTATGTCCTCTGAAATACTGGGAGACTATCTGGCCCGTGTGGTAGCATGGAAATAAAGGAGCCACTGTTTTGGCAGCTTATTTTCTGCTATGCAGGTAACCATTCTAGTAAACTGGTTAACGCTTCCCTGTTGCGTTTGAGCAGAGATCATAGGAAAAGTCTGAGACTGTTCTTTCGAGTCATAGAGATACATTTCATTAATAAAGGCTGTTTGTAGGAGACAACATTATACAACTACTACGTCAATAGAATAATTTATAGGCTGGAAGGGTTCACTGGTGGTTGCTTGTCCAACACCTGCTCAGGGTAGGTCCAACTTCAAAGTCCTMTCAGGATGCTTATGACATTTCTTGTCCAGTCAAGACTTAAATATCTCCAGGGAGGGACACTCCACAATTTTTCTGGTCACTGCATCACTGTTTGACCAGCTTTCTGGCAAAGAATATGATTTACATATATATATAAAAAAATATATATATTTTTGCTTGATCAGAATTTAATCTTTTTGCTSTATAGCTCTGAGAAGGGACTGACTTCATCTTCTCTATAATTCCCATTAGGGAGCTGAAATTAGATTCGCTTCTCTTCTCTAGGCTGGTCAAGTCCAACTCCTGCAGCCTCCGCACGTATGCCCTGTGCTCCAGTCCCTGATCTGTTGGTGCCTCCACTGGACTCCTTCCAGCATGTCAACATCTGTACTTTTACTGGGGGCCAGCGCATTAAATTAATCACACAAGTAATACGAAACCATGTTAGCTTTTACCCACAGGGTTCAAAGTTCTGCTCATGTTTGTGTTAGTTCAGGGAAACAGTYACTGGCATTACTTGAATCAAACTGTATTTAATAAGTTCATAAATACAAGGATATGATTTCATATCAATACGTTTTAACTTTATCGGTAGTTTTATTTGTTTTGTTTTTTAGATCATTTCAAATGCTGCCTTTAGCCCTATCGATTTTTCCAGGCGTGTGGCTCAGTGTAGATCTTTATTGGCCACGCTGTGGCCAAGTGAAGAACAAAGATGGAAACTGTAGTTTGAATTAAACTTAGCTGGCATTTTGAAGTGAGGATAGAAGAGTACAATTGACTATCGCTATTTCCCACTTATTTAATTAACAAATAGTTGCTATTTAATATGGCAAAGCCGAGGAATGTTTGGAAAAGCGTACTAAGTCAGTAATGTCATTTATTTATCAGTGAATTACACTGAGAAATAGCATTTGCTAAGAAAATGTCCTAATTTCAGTTTTTATTTTTTCAGAGAACATAGCATCAACCATGTCAAAAACTGTAATGGAAAATGTAAGGCAAGGCATTCTTAGGGTAARTTAGAGAAGATGTTATACCAATGGCCAAATCCTGCACTGGGATGAGCTAGGAGCTCTCTGAATCTCAGGACCATAAAAAGTGGCACTGCTTTTGATTGCTAACAGGGCTCCATCCTTGTGCTGGCCTCTGCACACACGAGGATTTTCCTGCAGCCAAGYGGTCATTAGCCATATGCTACAGCTGATTTCAATGATTAAAAGGGGAGAGGTCAACACAGAGGATTACAGCCTGAGATCAGTGGCAGGACTGCAAGGGCAATCTGCTTCCTTGCTGTTCTCCTAAGAGAATTGTCCTGCAATAAAGCCTTGACTACCTGGAGGGTTTCTATCCCGCAGAAGGAGAAGCTGGAACTGTTACTCCCATTTGCCTGGAGCTGGGTGGAGGAAGGAGGCTATGAAGTGATCTTACTCCACGTGCTGAAGCCCAGCAATTGCTGGGGGTTGTGTTTTTGGCTTGCTTGAAAGGAGTRTGAGTGCGTTGAGGGAGGTTGATTTTTCTCAGTCAGCACTTAACTGTCATGTAGACTTTTTGTCTATATACCTGTGAGTTGAGTGGCAAGAGTGATCTCCTGAAAAAGACACAGGTATTTTGGTGGTCCAAGGAAATCTATGGGTTGTTCAGGGCCAGAGCTGGCCACACAAGATTGAACTGGGCCACTGAAATGGTAAAACTCTCTCCTGGGCTCCTTAGCAAGGCCTGACAGTGGGTAAGGTATGTGTTATAGATGTATAGCCTTAGGTTTAGGTGGGGAATTAAGGGCCTGGTCAGTGTGACGGTGTTACTCTTGGTGCCCTAGTGCTTTAGTGGTTGCCTGGTCAGGGCAAAGGTGAAGATGCAGAATACGATCTTTTGGAAACTGATTTTTTGACTTTTTAAAATTTTTTTTCTTGCACTTACTCTGAGGCTCCCCCTTTTCCAGACCGCTGTTGAATTTGGTGATCTGCTTAGGAGGCAACCTTATRCTGCATGCTCATGGTGAAATAAATACTTGGGTTAAAGGAAGAACCTGCTCTTGCAAAATTACCTTCACTAAAATAGTGGAGGCCTTGGCCTCTCCTTCTAGGAAGGAGAAACTTGGAAAAACACTGTATAGAGGCTGGAGGTGTGAGACAGACTGGGAAATTAGGACAGGCTCTGTTTTTAAGCATCGTTTTCCAGAATATCTGTACTGGGAAAGGATCTGTTGTACCTTCAAATCTAGCTGTGCTGTGTTCCTAAAACTTCTGTGTCATTTGTTCTTGAGATGTCTTGGCAGAACATTTTGAATCAATTCGTTTAACTGTGACTTGTCTGCAAATAAGTACTCTCTGCTGATAAGGTTCGAGTGACATTTTTAGTGGAGTTTGACAAAAATCTAACCTGCTTTCAAGTCTTCTGCTGAGCTCTTCTATACCTCGTCATGAAGCTGCTGAAAACCCTTTCTCTTATCAAATCAGCACTAAATACCAATAATTCAGGTTAGAGACACCAGAGCCACCTGGCAATGTTTAACTAGTTCTGCTGATGGCAAAGCCACACCTGACCCATGTTCACGCTTTGCCTGGTGGTAGATGTCTGGAAAAGCAGGAAAGTAAAGCCAGAAAACAGAACAAAAACCAGAGCTTCTTACCTAATTTGCCAACAGGGCAGTATTTCATACCTATGCTGCTCCTAGGAGGGGCCCATCCTACTGAGAGATTTCATGTTGCAGAGGGGCACGACAAATCTGTTGTTTAACACCCTGGCTATTTTGTGCTACGTGCATTTTCACTAGAATACTAAGTTGTTTTCTTTGTCAAAAAGTTGTTGTTTGGTTTTGTCCATGGAACAAGTGATTTTTGTGTTAAGCTATTAACCAAATGTCCAGCCAAAATCAATTGTCTAGTAGAGGCAGACCATTACTTGAAAGTCAAAATCTCAATAAATATTACCAACCTCATTGTACCACTGACAGTTTCGGCTGGTTGTTTTATGTTACAGTTGAACAGTTTAGACACCTGCATTTGTATATATTCACAGTGTGCCGTGTGGAGCCCATCTTGTGAGCAGAGTGCTAGTGGAAAGCCTGCAGACTTCAGAAATACTTCCACCATGACCATGGCAAGTGTTTTCGTGCTGCTCTCCCTTGCGCTTTGCTGCTTCCCAGGTAAGTAACTCGCAAGGTGCTGCAGAGGTTTAGCATCTGAGAGAAACCTGACTATCTTAAAACGTGTGTGTGTGTGTGTATATATATGCGCACTATATATATATGTATATTGTCCTCAAAGTTATCGAATCTTATCCTACAAAGAGCTAGTCTAAGTGCGTTGACATTGCACTGAATATACAAGTAGATTTCTGCACATTAAGTGGATTGCGGTTTTAACTTGTCCATCAAAAATATAGTCTCAAGTGGAGTTCTGTGCTTGTAATTAATGTTATCTACAGTTAAGGTAAATGGATACTTGAACCAAGGCCATAATGAGGTGGTCAGACCTCGAGTACCTACTCATGGAAAATATTGTATTGGCACAAGCAAGTTCTGTGCATAAAACTGGCACTTATGTGCAAGACTATTATTGCAAATGGARAAGTAAGAGATGAAAACAAGCCAGAATTTAATGTTTTCTTTGTATATTTAGATCTGATGGAATTGCAAAGTCAAAGACTTTTTYATAATATGCTCAGCTATTTTGAAATGCATATTCCTGACAACAGGTGCTGTATATGTTTGTTTATCCTGTGGGTGACTATTTGCATTTGTCTGTATTTACTTGRCTACCTTTTAGATATGTGATAGCTATTCTTTTGGATCAAAARTAGTGTGTGAAAATAAGGAAGGAAAAGCTATTCTATTCAGTTAATAAGACTGTCTATATCAAAAGAAAAAGGAAGATATCTAAAAACAATTTTCTTCACAATCAGCAATAAGAAACACACTTATATTTATCAGCATAGAAAAGAATTTACCCTTTTTTATTATTTTAGCAAACTATTGAGCAAAACCATAAAGTTTGACACAGCATATAGGAATGTTACCTCCAGGTGCCTAACTTTAACTAAAATCTTATTCACCTTATTGATTGGCTTTTTTTCACTTTTTTTTTTTCCTCCTCTCTTTTCCAGATACTGCTTTTGGGGTTGAGGTGAGTGGAAAATTTTCCTGTCAGATTTTTCAGATTGGGGCACAGGGAATCCCTGCAGAAAGGGTTCACACGTTGCCAGACTGATACACCTGCCCAAGTTTGTCCTACAGTAGGGACTACAGAGTGAAAAATCCACTGCAAGAAGTTGTATCTCCTCTTTCTCTCATGCAAAATTAGAGATGTAAAGRTCAACTGTTTTTACAGCCATGCTGTCGTGCATTCCTTTGACAGGTGGACTGCAGTAAATATCCCAACACTACAAATGACGAAGGCAAAGAGGTGCCGCTCTGCCCTAAGACCCCGAGCCCTATCTGCGCTAGTAATGCAGTCACTTACAGCAGCGAATGCCTGCTGTGTGCCTACAACGTGTGAGTACTGGACAGGGGAGCTCTCCTTGTGAGCAGGCAAACTCTGCTTCCCTTTACATTAAATATTCTCAGCACTTAGAATGCAGCAAGGAYGCTTTGCTGAGCTTCCTAATGTTTGTCTTTCCTTCTTCAGTGAATATGGAACCAGTATCAGCAAAGACCATGATGGAGAATGCAAGGTAAGTGACGTGCAAGTGAAATGAAGAACGCGGCAAGGGTCAGATCCGACTTTTGAGTGGTCAAAGCTGCTAATTTGCTTCTCCCAGAGACATCTCAAACACTGAAAAAAGAGCACATATGAGATGCTGGAATCTTGTATTAGTCATCTTATGGTGAAATTTTATCATAATGACACAAAAGGCTTTTTTTTTTCCCCCTCTACAGTGGTAGACCCTCAAAAGGCCAAAGGCACATACCCACCAAATATGCTTACTTGTTCTAAATAAGCCTTTACTAATATTTTGCTGGTGTTTTTTCCACAGGTGGACTGCAGTAAATTTCCCAACTCTACAAATAAGGATGGCAAAGAGGTGCCGCTCTGCACCAAAGACTACAGCCCCGTGTGCGGTACCGACGGAGTCACTTATGACAACGAATGTGTGCTGTGTGTTCACAACATGTAAGTCCTGTGTGTGCAGAGCCCTGCTGAACAGGCAACAAGCACTTGGGACTGTGTGCAGCTGCACTTTTAAACAGCAGAATATCTACCAAGGCCTGTTCTCCAGGTCTTGTGGACTCTGACCTTCCTCTTTCCCAGAGAGGTGTTCCCTGTTTTCCCTTGTGCTTAGGAAAACTTGTGCCTYAGGTCTCAAAAGTGAAGGGGAGGGTTGAGTGGGGATTTGATGCAGAAAAGCATGCTGCTCTTAACTAAATTAAGAGGGTCTGTGTGCCAGATGTTGCATCGTGGGGAACAGCCACTATCTTAAGGAGTGCTGTCAAATGACCTAGCTCTGATTTTCTCCAAATTCCTTGTCCCCGCTCTTGTCCTTCACAGCATGCCTTATAAAATAGCCTTCTGGCAGGCTGTGGCACTGCATATTATATCATACTGTATCTGCTTCCCTGAACAAAAATGCCACAAAAAGGCCACATTTGCCTATAAATGACCTCAAGGCCATTAGGTACCATGCAGCAGGTCCAGGGAAGGGGACAAAGACCCTCTCAAGTGGAGGATCTGAGCTGTATGGACGTGAACCATAGCAGTCCAGCTTGCTGGGGAGTTGGGACTTGCTCCCACAGCTGGTATCTAGAGCAGACACAGGCTAAGTGGGGTGTATCCTATATCCTATACATCACACCAGAGGCCGATTAGCATCACTGGGATGGAGTTTACCAGAGCAGCTTGCTCACASAGTTCCCTAATGTTTACCTCTCCTTTTCCAGAGAAAAGGGTACCAGCATTGGCAAGAAGTTYGATGGTGATTGCAAGAAGCAATCTGTTACAGTAAGTGTGAATTATGTAATGAGGGACCAGGTGTTAGCCCTGCTGATGTCAGTGGAAAGAGTGCCAGGGTCTGTAGCAGGCTAAGGAAGCAGAGCTTCAGTAGAGGGAGTGTTTTTGCTTTCTCCATCCATAATACTCATTATTCTTATCAGAAAAAAAGAAGAGAGTTACTGCAGAGGAAGAGGTGTGGAGAGAAAAATTGTTAAGCAAAGGAAGTCATCAGGGCAGAACTGAGAATGTGACTGCAGAGGTTAGACTGATGGTCCATCAAACATATGGTGACTTGATGAAGAATTTAACTTCAGCTGTGGTTGAAAAGACTGTATAGGAGAGAGTAAGAACAGAGAGAATATGTATGGCTCTTAATGAACAGTCTTTCAACCTCCAACTCTTTTTAGTTGATGGACATCTTAAACTAGATTTGCTTGCTATTTATTCAATGAGCCATGATGTATTTCTCTTCCATGAATGTTCAGCCTCTTCATGGATTACGTAGACCTTTCACATTATGACATCCTTGAGTAAGCCTATCCATTGCACAAAACCAAAATCCCACTCACAGTATCCAGGTTAGATGATGATCATCCCGCTGTAAGACTACAGCAGAGACATTGGTCTTTTATATGTATTTATATATATATAGGCATGTCCACCTCTCTAGACACTAGGATATTTCCAATTAATTTCCTGGACAGTTTGGGAACATGGTACAATCTGATCATGAACATGACTCGTTCACTGCTGCTGCTTAGAAATGGTGCAGTCAGGTTATGATATAAATCTCAAACAGGAAATTATGCTCTATTTTTCTCCTATGCTAGAAAAATTTAATAATACAAACTGACACCTCGGTTTATGTCAGATTGTGCAAGAAAGTTAATTTATTTATTTAGGAAGCATATAGTTATCCTTGAAGTTTTAGGCAGGGATTCAAACCCGTTTGCTATCTATGCCTTCATCTCTTTCATACTAGATGCCCTTTTTTTTGCAGGTTGACTGCAGTGGCTACCCTAAACCTGCCTGCACACTTGAGTATTTTCCTCTGTGTGGCTCTGACAACCAAACATACCCCAACAAGTGTACATTCTGCAACGCTGTTGTGTATGTACCAACACGAATCACATTTGTGTTATTAACTACCCTTCCTACGGTCACAAGTCTGTACAGTTACTGTTTCCTTGCTTACTGACCAAGGTCASTGAGGGATTTGGAGTAGAGGAGAATACCAGGCACTCTGCCAACCACTCATTTTTTCATCTTGGCAACACAGTGCTATGCCTGGTTTGTTAACATCAATGGTTTGAAGACCATTAGCCTTAATGGAGTTTTCTCACATAGTGCAAAGAAAATTAAATTTGAAGTTTCATTATAGTTTTCCAAAATATTTTAGACTTAAGAATGAGTTAAATCATTGCACTCATCTCTTAAAAATGAAGTGAAATAGCTAATGGGATGCTCTGAGATTTGCCAGCTCTGGGGCAGGATCCTATCTAATGTCTCCTTTAGGAGCCAAGGGAAAGRATAGAGCAGAGCAGGCGGCAGTCTGTGTTTAATCCATTTTTCTCTTCCCTTCATTTTCAGGGAGAAAAATGTGACTCTAAACCATTTGGGAGAATGCTAAATACCAGTGCTAAGAGAATTTGCTCCAAGGTTCCCTCTGTTGAGGCGCAACTGCAGATCTCGCCTCAGTTCATCTTGTTTTCTGGGGGGCTCGACTTATTCTTGTTTTATTTTCTTTCTCAATAAACTTAAATCAGCAATATTTTTGTCTTGTTTAGTATTCTGTCTAATGCAGTGTTTTATTCTGATTTGTTGAACGATGATGCCTGACTAGCTCCAGGATATAACAAGAACAACAACTTGCTCCCCTCCCTGTCATAAAATACAAAAATTGCCAATGTAGCCAAGTACCACTTAAACATCTGTTTTTAATCAGGAGCTAAAAGACTATTCTGAACTGATGGCACTAGATGAGGTACAGCTAAGGTGTTTCTGGTATACTTTGCCTGTGCAGGCATCATCAGCAAAGCAGTTGGGATTGTGCTGTTGTCTGAACCAAGCATGATCCATGGCCTCCTGACCACAATTCTTTACAAGATAGAGTATTCTGCAAGGTCAGTTTGTCAACAAAGCCTGTACTTTTCAGATGTGGGAGTTTACCCTCTTTACTGGGTCTTCCAAGTGACTTGGTTGGGAGCTTTTCTCATATTGGAATTGTCCTCTGACAACCCTCAAGTATTCTCCTATAGGGCCCTCCTAGGAATGGTTCCTGCTTACTTATCTTTCCTTTTAATCCTAATAGGAGTACCACTTGCCAGCCAAAGAAGTGTTTGAGTAGCGTTTCATAATCCAAAGGCAAAATATCTTTCTATTTTTGAGAGCATGACCATTTTCATTAGCTCCTTATCCATTAAATTGGTTTTGCTTTTGTCCTTTGCTGGCCTATTGAAATGGTGAGATTTTGATCTACATGAAAGAAATACACTCTTTAGAAGGGTTAGGTCCAATTTATATAATGTTTTACATATGATCTTTGGGAGACAGAAAGAGAGTTTGTTTGTCTTTGTTTCTCTTGATGGAATGAAGAGTTTGTTTATTTGTTTTTTAACACTTTAGAGCAGCTTATGGTGAGATTGTACACAGATGAAGCAGTAATTTCCTAATTGAGTTYAGCTCTTCTGGGTTCCAGGCTAGAGTCTCAAGTCAGTGTGAGATCACCAGACTATCAGGCTGTTAATGCACATCTAATCCATAATGTTAGTGCTGTTTAGGTGAAAATTAACAGTTTGTAAATTATCTGCAAATGCTCATAAAAGTAATTCCATCCCTAGCCCGATCCAAGGACTCTCTTCCGTATCTGAGACACCCTATTGTTTGCTCTTACAATCTACTGTTTTTCTGATTTCACTAGAATTTAATTATACCATATTAGGATGAAACATCTAAAAGTAAAGGTGTTCTAAGCTGGAAGCCATTCATTTCTACAGATCTACAAAATTTTGCCCATGACAAAGCATTGCGTATAAATAAGCATTGGTGCACATATATAGAGAAAATTTGGCAGTATGTATTGTTYGGGTTTGTATAGCTGGCCTTTTACCCCCAGGATATTTTTTCTGGTCCTTCAGAAGCTTTCTGCTGTATATTTCATTGGGAAAAATGACCAATACTATGTGTATAATGTCTGTTATCTTCTTGGGATACTTGTTGACGAAGAAACATTCTTCGCAGTTTACCCCCAATCAGTACYGTCAAGATCACCACCCTGGGCAGCAGATCTGGGCTGTTAATCAGAATAAGGGTGAGTAAACCAAACACAAATACGTGCATGCAGCAGGCATRCAGACATATATATGCACGATTATTGTCTGGGGGAGGAAGCAGGACCACGGCTGTTGAGCTGAGCCCAGGCCCTGCTGCGTGCAGACCATCCAACCACCGTGAAGCCAGCAGGTGTGATGATGCTCTTGGCTCTACCCCTCTGCCGCATCCCGGGTGAGTGACTTTGCTGCTTCGTGCCTATTGCTCTGTGTTTGAGTAAGTTCTGGCTGCCTTTAAAACAACAAAAACATCCTCAGACTGGAAGGAGTTTCATTCTACAAGGACTTATTTACTCCTAGAAAGATGGTGTTGAAAAGACTTGACATCAGAGACTATCACTTATGGGGTAATATTTTAGCAACAGAACTGAGTGGGTAAGAACAACTGTGGGAACAGCTCTATACTCAACACTAGTTTATGCATAATGAAAGAAGTGACATGTACGTGGTACAACCAGACACCCAGTATTTAAACTCTGAAATGTTGCAGAAACGTAAATTAGTTTACTGAAAGGAACTGAAGTTTTCCTGTAGCCATCACAACCTGAGATATGACTTGAAACTTCAAAAAGTTGTAGAAGCTTAATAGGCATTACTTCTTACAAAATACCTTAATTATTTAAGCACTACTATAGGCATGCATAAAAGAAGCTCTTCCAAGATATTTAATGGCTATATGGCCCTGTTTTTCTCATTAACCTGTTTATCATTGAGTACACATCTTGCTTCATCCTCTGAGACACAGGAAATGTATTTATCTTCCTTTCATTTTATTGAGTCTTTTTTATCTTGACTGTAACCCTCATGATGTAAACTGAAGATGTAGCATACGGTATGGTATAAAATTTTGTATGGCATTATTTTTATCTAAGGTGGTATTTGTTAGCAGTGAATTAGAGGCTGARTATTTGGAACATATATTTGCAGATTTTAACTATATCGGTATCCATGAACTGCATTTGTKTCAGTTTCTACTGTTTTATTGTTTCTTTGTTTGTCAGCTGTTGAGAGATCCGTTGTGACCGTGATGTTGCATGTGTCTTGCAGGATTACTGCACAGGTTATATCTTCTCCAGCTGGATCTGCTCTGTGGCATCCTTCCCACATTGTGGGTCTGATGGCAGGACTTACGGCAATAAATGTCTCTTCTGTCATGAATTTTGGTATGTAGGAAAATAAATCTTTTCACAAACCAATTAACTAACTTAGCTTTAACTAATTCATTTATCTTTTCTTCCCTGTGAGAGGTGAAGTTATTTTGTGCTTACCTATTTATTTATCTATCAGTAAAGGCTTGTGATTTCTATGAGGGATTTCATGAGGAATTCCTTTCTTAGAGGTAGAAGGAGATAACAGTGGCAGAATTAAGCAATTTGCTGACGAATGCCAAGTCTATTTCTCCCAGCATAGTAAGTCTGTTTCTTCAATAGTCTACAGACTATTTATTCTTCTTTTAATTTAAGTCTTTATCTTGTCTTTGAATGTCAGCATTAAAAGCAAGTAACTGTAATAGCTTTCCGAAGTTTTCTGTTTGGGGTTTGTTCTCCTTCATTGGATGGAGAGAAAAACATCAGAAGTCCAAATATTCTATCTCTGAGATACATTATTTCCTCCTCCCCAGGAGAAAATATCCTTCTCTTACCTTGCTGCATTTTCGAAAGTGTTAACTCTTCAAAAGGCTTCCGCTGAGAAAGTGGTACCTCATCTCACAAAGTTTCCTGTGGCAGATGCTGCTGCCCGAATATCTCACCCTGAACCTTGAATGCTCCTGATGAATCCTGAAATGGCTACTAAATAAAAATACACAACATTTTCAACCCACATTAATAGTAAGCTTCTTGCTGTTCTTTTTTCTCCTTAGCTATTGTATGATTATGTCACAGCAATAATCCTGGAGTGCAGGTATTAATAGGGAATTAAGGGAGAGGAAATATGTTGTTCTGATTTCTGAGAAATCAAATTCTGAGAAAACAGTTCCATCTACGAAGGTCAAAGCTGTCCTCTCTTCTTGAGGACAGCTTACTTCACCCAGGTTTCTGAAGTAAAATCGGTAGTAGAAATAAGTAGAATTTGTTTCATGAAGAGTATCCTGGACATAAACCCACTTACCCAAGGAGGAATTGTCTGTTTCAGTAACTGCTGTGGTTAGATACCTGCTGCCTCACCCCTTTATTACTATTTGCACATTAGGCATATTCTGGCAGCCTGCAGAGGCCCCAAGCAAACCTGAACATAGACATAATTAGAGACAAAACGAGGCCAAAGATTTTTACAGCTGGGAATGTTTTGGAGCTGCTCTACAGATTGACGCTCAGGCACAACTGGCTCTTAGGTCGGCAAGCTGCTAACTCCCATTCCTGTTTCCTGTCTTAGACACACTTCCTCATGCAGCCTGGAGAAGGGTATCAGTCCAGACCGTAGCTGAATCTATTGCCCTTAAAAGCTGGGTAGGGAGCATGCCTTTCAGTGGAGAGAAGCCCCTTTGCAGTCTGCTCTAACTCTCAAAGCAAAAGGATGGCAATTTTCCTCTGCGCAGCAGCTCCCCACGTGCATGTTTACCACGAGCCTCAACGCAGGATGCTGCAGAAACGCGGCGAGTAGAGTTAGACCTAATAGAGGAGATGTCTGGAGGAGAGCTAGCTGTAATTTCCCCAGCCCTTTCCTGCACCTTGCTCACCACTTTGCTGCTGCTTGTAGGTAATTGCGCTGACTGGCACTTGTAGAGGATCCTCTGAGATCCTTTGGCCTCTGGAAATCTTGTCTGATGAAAGGAAGGGCTCAGAGTCGTAGTGTTAATTTATTATTCATTAACAGCTAGTGAAGTGCTGGCAGTGCGGCACATGGGGCATGCAGCGGTCTCACAGTCAAATAGTTAATGATTTTAAGTGACAATATGTCACTTTCCAGAGAGTAGCTCTTTAAAGAGAGACAATTTATTTCCAAAAGACAKGGCTGTGTGTAACCATTTAGTGGCAAGTCCCTTCCCAGAGCTGTAACATCCCCTCTGTGAGAGGCAGGGCTGTGTGTTGGAGGCTGTTGAGGCAGCATGTGAGATTTCTTAGGCAAGACCAGGTGAGGCTCTGGGATGTGGTGCTGGGGTGCAGGTCACGGGCTCCACATTCGTCCTTGTCCGCATCCACTGCATGAGCCGGGTGAGAGACACCGGCTCCATCACATATTTCCCTTCTTAGGGAGAGAAATCCTTCTTAGGRGGGATGTCCCCAGCAGAATCACCCTGATCCCTCTGCTCCAGGTGGCCAACAACTCGGCTTGGAGAGGGAGGCCATGTTCCTTCAGGAACACCTTGTTGGAAATTTTTTGTTGCTGCTGCTCAGCAAAATCCTGCYGGAGCACATAATCTTCTCACTAATGTGACTCTTCCTCCAGGAAAAGCAAGGCAGGAAGCACTGCCTGCCTGCCCGCCCAAGTGTTTTACRGCACAATTCTTTCAGCAGCGACTCAGTACCTTGCATCATTATCTGATGCCTATGAATTTAGGAAATGCTTTTCAATTAGCCTACACGCTGATAAGCACATTACATGTGGTTCTTCTGCTCTRCTCTCTTTTATATTAACTCTTCATTTTTAGTGTATTGTTATACTTGTTGCTGGCCAGAATACAACTCAGACCAATTGAACCCTTTCTGGTAATACAGTTTCTCTCTGAGACTTCGTTCGGGAAAAACTGTTTGTCACTGCATTCCTCCTCAGTGCAGAGAAAACCAAAACGATGTTGTAAAGGTAAATCACTCACAAATGTTGTTTCTGGGGGATGGTCATGCCAGAGCTATTGCAGTGGGGCTCACGGTGGGCTTTGGAGGTGTCGGGCCACATCCTCAGCATTTTGCTGCAGGGATGCAATTCCCAGACAGCAAAATTATTCCAGACGCCCTTGTCTGAGGTATCATCTATGGTGAAGCGACAAGAGATATGTAGGCAGCAATCAGGCAGCTGAACTGCGAGGAGGACTATTACATGAATGCGGTTCAGAGCAGAGGTTTTGCTTGCTCTAAATTGAATTCGTGTTCTTAGGGAAAATCCAGCCCTGCCCCCGTGTGCATAAGGCTGGGAATAGCAACCTGCTCCAAGCGATCTTGCGGTATGATGCATCAGTGGAAAAGAAACGTGTTTTGTATTTTTCTGAAGCATAGTGTATAGGAATACAGCAGCATTTTATTCTTGATGTGTGTGCAAGGGCAGTGGCATTGCTGCAGGAGCAAAAACTTGCTATGTGCCTATATCCACCTTCTTTCAAGTATTTGATAAGTATCTTTTTTCTTTGTAGCCTGTGATAAGTTTTCAACTAAAGCAAGGGAAATGAATGAGGAATTTCTTAGGCTATGGCAGATTATGAAGTAGCCTGAAATGGCAGATCTCAAGACCAGAGGAAAAGATTCCCAGGAAAACACCAATGCTACAGGAAGAAAAAATATCTGGGTTAGAAATTGTTAGAATTTCCAGGATTATGGGAAATAATAAGACAAGATGATGCATCATGTGGCTGCCAGTTGGTTATTCTGTTTGTGTGGCCATAGCCTCCTTCATGGGAAAAAAAAAAATGCCTTCTAAAAGCTTGAAATAGGAAGAGTTTTAATTAGACTGCTCTATGGATCATATCAATCTAGAAGAACGAGCTAAAAACAATCCTTCACTCAAACTCACTTTTCTAAATACATCTTCATAAGATTTTTGAGTATTACAGCCRGCTTTGGCAAGTGATTTCATTTCTACCTCCTTATATCTTCTTATTCATCAAAAATCTTGAGAGACTAATGTGATTTCAGTCTGGGAGGAGAAGAAAACAGAGATGCAGTGCAATTTCTGCTAAATGGAGACCCCAAATCTAGCAGTGGATATGCAGAAATTGGATCTTAGAGTCTTTTTACCTTTTAGAGATACTACATTCTGGTGCCCTCCTTAACCTCCTCAAAGCCAGCAAGCCTATCTCCACTGATGACTAGTACCAGTTCTGAGGAAACCTTATAGTCAGGCTTAAGCATTCTTGTTGCTGGTGAATAATCAATATTAATGCTTCTGTGATTATTTCTTCCCTTCCAAATATGCTTAAGATCAGTTTAGGAATCTGGCAGTCACGTCACTCAAGATACTAAGAATATAACAAAAACAGCTTTGGAAAGAACCTTTTAACTCCTGATATTTGTGAATGAGATACAAAGAACATTACTCATTTATTTTTCAGGAAAAAAAGAAATTTCATTGGCACGAATAGGCCAAATCCTGCAAACTCTATTTTGCAATTACAGTTACACTTTCAGCTATGATCTTATGATTTATCTCTCATGCAGAAACTTGAACATCTCCCAGGATAATAATTAAGAAAAAGCACTACTAATTTTTCTGTTTAAAAATCAGGCTGCCTCTAAACCACACATATATGTTGCTGCTAAAACACAAACACGTTGTTCTGTCCCCCACTATCWTACTTGACTACCTTAGTGCAAAGACACTTCAGTTTATGCAATATCCTTTATTTATTTTTCCATATACCAGCACAGAATTGAACCATTTGATAGAGGCCAACATATTATTCTTCTCTTCTCTAAAAAATAGCTTCCAGTTGACACAGTAAATTTAATGACRAGTAATGGGAGAGGAACCAGGCAGGGACTTGCCTGCTGCTTGTAGCTGCTGCAGATTTTTCWTGAATGTCTTAGGTGTTAGGAATCCTATTTCACTTGCACAAGCAAAATTCATCTCAATCCAAATTCAAGGCCAGTTATTCTGCTCATCTCTTAATCAGACCCATTCCCACTGCCAGTAGTTGGATAACTCCTGTTTCTACGTGGAAAGATCTTTTCAACTTGTGAACTTTCAGGTAAGGCTTTCCTGTTGTGGTGACCAATTCCTTCCCATTGGCAAAAAAATCAGAAAAACAAAAAGYCAAAAACAATGAAGAAACATTCACTGTACCCTTACTACCTTYGAAATACACAGATAAAAATCTACATCGCTCCATGTTTTATATCCATAAAAGCTTAGGATATACCATGCTGCTGTCTCATTATTCTGCTATGTCTTGCAAATCTTCTGGTGTCCAAATATTATATAGTGTATATAATATGCTATGCACAAGTATAAATGTGTTTGGCAAATCGGTGCTTTTGTTTCATCAGTTTCCACGTGAAATTTCACCAAATCTACTCTTAGTTCCATGTCCTTCCTGCGTGGACAGTACAAAGCAATCACAGTACAGCAGGGTGCCTGAGTTAACAAGATGGGCGTAGCTCCCATTTTTATTCAATTCTCCTGGGCATTTCTCTGACAAAGAAGCATTCCTTAGGACTCAATTCAATAATCAATACAATTCTGTTGGTTTACAGAGCAAATAATGATGAAACGGCTTTACAAGCAAGGTCAGGGAGACATATATATAGAGGGACRGCCAATATATGGTCCTGCCCGTGGAGATTGAGAAACATCTCTGCTGAGCGCAGAGGCAACAGGTTTGCAAGTAATAGAGTGTCCAGCCCTTTCCATAATGAAGATAACAGGAATTGTTGCCCTTCTTGGGCTAGTGTTTCTCAGTTGTCTTTCTGGTAAGTTGTTTCCGTTGTAGCCTGTGCTAATATCTCTAGTTCTCCTGAAACTTGGGCTGTTGAAAGAAGGGGATATATATGCAGCCTGATAAAAAAGAGGCCAGCTTCCTGGAGAAGAGATATGGATGATTTTTTTTTTTTTTTTTTGGATGAAATTTACATTTGTGTAAATGTATAGGTATAATGACACATCTGTCTAATTTACACTTACGAAATTTAATGGGGATAATAGTGCTGCAAGAGGAGAGAAATGCACATCCCTAGTGACTCTAAAATTCTGTTTTCATGAAAAGAAGYTAAATATTTTATCTTAAGATATTACTTTTGGTTTACTCAGATTAGAAGAAACTTTTGGAAAAAYTGTCCCTTTTCAGGAGTAAGTGAATTTGGTGACTGATGGGAAATTAATGTCTCCAAAGGAGTTTTAAGCAAGGATGTTGTAAATTTTTTATGTCTTATAATCTCTGTTTTTTATTGTAGATGTTGTTACTGCTGGTCAATGGGTGAGTAATAGATCTTCTTTGTAATTTAGTCTTGACTTGTAAGTCCAGATAAATAATTCATAGTCACACTGTGTCCCAGAGAAATCTTGAAAGAGAGACAGACAGACAAAAGGAAAGAGAAAAGGTGAGACAGAAAGGAAGAAAGAGAAGTTCCCCTGAGAATTATACTACCTCTTTTTGCAAAAAATAAGAAAATATCTGTCAGGGAAAGATATTTTACCATGTTGATAAAAGATGGCAATTAATAATGCAGAGTGGAATTCTGCACAGCACAGAGATACAGCAGACAACATGTATATATTTTTTTAATAACTACCCAACCATTTTCTCTGTCCTGATTCCCTAAAGCGTGATCATTTTTTATTTGTAATGTGTGTCTATAGTCCTGAATACCTTACCAATGAAAATTACCCTATGCATTCTGTAAGAAACATGGTGTATTTTGCTCCCTATCTTGAACTCAGAGAAACAATGGAGCAAAAAAAAAAAGATCAAAAGTAGTATAGATCAAATGTAGATCAAAAGTAGTGTAGTAGACCAAATTTTCCTTTCCAATACAAGAAAAACTTGATTAACACAACMCTCCTCTTTCCCTACCAGACCAATTTTCCTTTCTGYTCTCTCCAGCAGGCCTCCTGCAGAAGGTACTGGCTGTCTCCGTACAGAGAGCTGGCCTGTCCCAAGACCTATGATCCCGTCTGTGGGACCGATGGCATAACTTACGACAACGAGTGCCTCCTCTGCAGAGAGATCTGGTAAGACTCCGAAGTTTTTTCATCACTGAGGCTTTGCAAGTGAGAGACTTGATGAGTGAGATGAGTAAATGCTAGCTCTATGCTTACTTTCCTTCTCTTTTTCCCTCTAGGCGTTGCAAAACAACTGACAAAAAGCACGATGGAAGATGCATTCAGGTATAGTCTGAGATCCAYTCCCATCCTTGCGTTGCACTTAGCAGCAATGTTCAATGATGCCAGCCACCTAGGCTGAAATACTTATTCTTCTTGGAAAACACACCATTTCAAAACTACCTATACAAAAATATACAAATTTGTAAAATAACTGCCTATCTTCCCTACCCTGATTCTCTAAGGAAGGATCATTTTTATTGGTAATACATGTCTACAGTACTGAGTACCTTAACAGTGAAAATTAGCCTATGCATCCTATAAGAAACATGGTGTGTTTTGCTCCCTATCTTTAACATGGGGAAACAAGAGAAGAAAAACTGATCAAGAGTAGTATCTCTAGACAAGGAAAACTTGATTAACACAACCCTCCTCTTTCCCTACCAGACCAATTTTCCTTTCTGTTCTCTCCAGCAGGCCTCCTGCAGAAGGTACTGGCTGTCTCCGTACAGAGAGCTGACCTGTCCCAAGACCTATGATCCCGTCTGTGGGACCGATGGCATAACTTACGACAACGAGTGCCTGCTCTGCAGAGAGATCTGGTAAGGATGAGACTTCAGGATTACCTAAAGGGGCAAGTCAAGCAGCAGGCAACACAAACCTTGAGTACTGTGACTAGTCACAGGGTGGCCTAGCAAATTTTCAGATATTTCTGTCTTCCCTAGAGATTCTCCATTGACAAAACTCCTGATTTTTTTTAATCACTGTGGCTTCACAATTGGAGAGACTTAATGAGTGAGATGAGTAAATGCTATCATCAGATTTATGCTTACTTTCCTTCTCTTACTTTCCTTCTCTTTTTCCCTCTAGGCGCTATAAAGCAGTTGAAAAAAAACATGATGGAAAATGCGTTCAGGTATAGTGCAAGATCTATTCCACTCCTTGTGCTGTGCTTAGCAGTAATGTTAAATGATGTCACCTAGCTAGGCTGAAATACCTTTTTCTTCTTCATTAAAAATACAATTTCAAAACTGTCTGAAAAAGAATCAGAGTGAAAAATTTAGAATATTTTGCTTGTTCAAAAAATATTAAAGTAAATTCTTCTTTCAACTATGAGTTTTAAAATGTTAAACACATGTATAACACGACTCAGAATTTGAAACTTTTAATTTCAATGGTATTTCAGCATTACCCAAACACTTCCCTTTAAGCTTAGAAAAAAATATTGAAAAGCAGAAATTCCCAAAGGAAATTTGGATTTTGACTAAACCATTATTTTGTTATGGAAAAAAAAAAATCTATGAGAACATTTATTATAAGGCTTGTTTATCAATATGTAGAGCTACCATRGAGTGGAGAGGTATCTATTTTTAGAATAGAGAGATTATGTAAAGAAGCACTCTGGGCTGTGCAATTTAACATAATACTACAATTTTCATCTCGGTACTCTCACAGTGAGTAATGTTTGGAAAAATACTTAGGCAAATGTCAGCTACATTTTCAGAAGTTATGGAGACATTTCACAGCAAAAGCTCCTGCCCCATTACCAGGGTATAAACTGGCATTTTGGGCAAAGATCCTGCACAGTAGAGTTCATGGTGAAAACTCCAAGCTGACAACAACTGAGCCAATTTCAGGAGACGAAAAAAAGAGATTCCAGGATTGTGTTGTCTTAAGAGGCAGAATTTTGGCTAATCATGCTGCTCGAGCTATAATGCACTACGGCTGGAAACTGGTGTCTCCACAGAGCTCCATACGTTTACTGCTGCCTTGAGGAGAAAGGGAAGTCTCTCTTGTGCCACGCTCCGTTACACAGGGCTAATGGAATGGAGTGCAGAGATTAAAGCTACTGTTCTGTGACTGTTTCAGTTCAACTGCGCTGGCTACCTGAGAGCAACCAGCGGGGCTGCCAGARTCTGCACCAACGAGTACAACCCAATCTGTGCCACCAACGGGGTCACCTATCCCAACCAGTGTTTCTTCTGCACCGCAGTGGCGTAAGTGAAGGGGTCAGGTCACTGGAGTGGGTTTTGGACTAGGAGAAGCTTGGGCTGATGTTGGTACTRTAATGAAATGGTTTAATTTCTGAAATGGATGCCCTGTACTCATTCATTCTCAATTTACTTTCTTCCTGAAGGAATGGAGTTGACATAGACCTAATAGGAACTGGAGAATGTGTAACGGTAAAGTTCGGAAATCTGCACTATTATCTGTTGTTGAAATACATTTTACAGCATAAATTAAATGAATCATAACTGTGTAATAGGAACACTTGCATTGTCCTGATACTAAACTCATGGAATATGGCCTGGAAATAGGATATGAGGCAAATAGGAAAAGTGTGCCAGGGTTAAAGGATATGGAAGCAAACCCATAGCTCAGATACCAAGTCCCTATGTGCAGGACTCCTGACCCGGGAACACAGCATTGGGCTGTTACTGAGATTTCATTCAGTGGGAAAAGTGGCTTAGCAGGAGATTTCGTCTCATCCTTCATGCAGAAGACCAGGAGGATCATTTATTACTGGAAATACTTATAGAGAGCAGCTATGATTCTTCTGGTGGGAAGTACTTTCTGGTGCATGGCTTACAACAATCCACTTTCTGTAAACTTGTCTTTTCTAGACTGCACAACCAGAGTAAAGCAGCCAGTGAGAGAGCCAGCCTGCAAACACTGACAGAGCCATTTCACTATTTATGATAGTATTTCTGAGATGTTTTTTCCTCCCATCTTCTGCTCTGCTGGAAATCTGATTTCAAGCTCCCCCTGGCAAAAACATTCTCTGCCTATGAGTTTGGAGAGCTGCTAGAACAGATCCCTGGCCTTAAATAGTGGTTTTAGTCTTTACCATATCACAAACATTAAATAAATATAAAGCACTCATGTAGGGAAATACTGTGGTACACGAGGTTAAGCGTGTTGTTGCTCTATTACCTGCAGATTGACTGCAAAAGCTACCTCCGTGTGAAAGGCACCTGCACCTTGGATGATGAGCCAGTTTGCAGCTCTGATGGCAAACTATACAAGAACAAATGCCAGTTGTGTTCTGCACTTCAGTAAGTATGGGCTTCACCAGATAGTCTTAAAACCATTGCTGCATTAGAAGAGCAGAAATACACAGGAGCAGCAGCTGTTAATGGAAAGTCCAAAGCTCCATTTGAGCCCCATAAATAAATCCTGCTGCATGCTCTTGTCCGAACACTCACTCTTCTGTGACTCCATAGGCACTATAGATCTTTAATCTAAGTGATTTTTATTTCTRTTCTGCTTCCCTTACAATTGAAGTCAGATTCCCTTTTGCAGTCTTGCGGTCTCCCTTCCTGCAGGAGTAATTTAAGCTCTACCTATAGGAGGAGGTGTCCAAGTTGACTGAGTTTGTCAGAATCTCTTTCACATAACCCAGGGAACCAGGAAAGAGATCAAATATTAAGTGGGCTGCTCTGTGACTTGAACAGCGTGGGGACATCCCCTTATTTTGGGAAACAGCAACTGCACCACCAGGGCTACCAAGCAAATTGTGTGTAATTTTGCTCTCACGCTTTCTCTTCAGATTGGTTGAGAAGCCTATTTTCCTCAAACAACTTGAGGAGTGCAGAGGAATGGTACCATAGTCTTCACACTCATTTCCCTTTGCAATATCTACAATCAAGCCTGCTCTCCAATGCTCCAGAAGACTGCTGTGTGTTGGTCTCTGCTTTGTCTGATCAATAAATTAAATTCAGCTGCTCTCTTTGCCATGGACAGGTTCTTCTTTTCAGAGTGGGAGTAATTTTCTCTAGGGTTTTAAGAGCTTATCTGTCAGGCAGGAGTAGTTGTGAAATAAACCACAATAAAGACCAAAGTGTAACGCCCATCACACAACAGTCTGAGCCCTGACAGGAATATGTCCCTCCACACCAAACTACTAAGTTTGGTACCAACGGAAAACAAACTTCTAAGTTTTGAGCTTTCCTCATTTTTGTAGGGTATAAATATATGCTGGCGTGTCTTGTCCTAAATGCACAAGATCCAGCTTTATAGTTGACCAACACTGAGTCTAAAAGGAACCAAACCTTTCAGAAGCCTTGGTGGCTCCTGAAACAAGGTAAAAGAGCCTTGGAGAAATGTGAAATGACCATCATGAGCCACACAGGGGCAAGGGACAGGTTTAGCAGCGTGTTACAAAAARGAGATTTATGGCAAAGGGAATAAACTAGCTCCTAAGGAAGAAAATAAGGAACTTCGGCTTCTTTGAAGGGTGTGTTCCCTAGAGACTCATCTATGTTGATCACAGAAAATTGGAGCAAGCTGGGCCCTGATGTAATGAGCCTTAATGAAGACCAGAGGAGAAATTAGACCAGACTCAGACTTTCAGCTTTTTGTAGGAAAGATCTTAAAYGTTTGTTCTGGAGTGTTTGAATCACAGGTAGGGCAGGGGAACTCAGGAAAAAGTCTTGGGTTTTCCAATCCTAGGGGAAAAAAAGGCCAGRAAATGTGCTGGTAGCTCCAAGATAGTTTCCATCTTGGAAAGCTAATATAAGGAGATAGTATCTTGGTGGGAGCATAAGGAGTGAGATGGATGCGCAATGATAAATGTGAATGTTGATGACAATGTGCTGACTTTTGGTGTGAGTCAGGTAATGMGCATGCAAACAAGAGAGGTGAAAAATCCCGGGTGACACAGCGCCCATACTCCCTTCCTCTTCTTTTCTCCACCTCTAATTCTCCTGTTACGTTGCAAAGCAGTCGGTTGTTAAGGCTCATACCTTGGGGTGAAATTTGAGACTTCCCAGCTTTCTCTCGTTTCCTGGGATAGACCATTTCTTGGCCTAGCAATTCTTCCCACCTGAACAGATATTGTAAAAAATGCAGCTGAACACAAACTTTGCAAAGTATCACCTGGAAATAGAGCTTAGGTCTCATGATTCTCCATCAGATTCCCTCAGTTGCCACTTACTGTGGGAGTGGATCTCCAATGTGTCTGTGAATGCGAAGAACTAGAAAACACTGACAGCTACAGTATAAATAGTTCAAGGAGGAGAGTCAGGAGTGCTGTCCGGGACTCCTTACACAGCCATGAGAATATGTCACATCAATGTGTTCCTCCACCCAAACCCAACAAATTTAGAACCATCTTCAAAAATAGATAGGGAACAACGTATAATTGGTTTCACAGACAACACATTCTCACGCCGTGATTTATTTCATAATGTCTAGTAAGTGTCATCACGCCACACTCAAAACCTCCAAGCTGGTATTCAGCAAGGGCCCAGAGAATGAAAATTACCAGCTTCCCTGATGAATCACTGCTTTGAAAATTCACCCGTATGAGAATCTTGTGATTATTTAGAAAAAAAAATTATTACACACCTGAGTCTATCACTCATATAATTAGCCCTTCTTTCTAGGTTTGATGTGGACAGGACAGCATTCCTAAAGCACCATAAACATGGACAGGACCAATAATGACTTCAGAAACGAAGTGGAGAAGTTCTCACAATTAAGGTGGGGAATGAGGACAGCTACTCATGGGCACATAAATACACAGAGAGGCGGGTCTGTGAGCGCATTGCTGGGACACCACCTCCAGAATAGACCACTTGATTTGGACTAAAGAGCTACTCGCAGCATGAAGACAGTAGGTGTCTTAGTGCTTCTCAGCTTCCTGCTACTGTCTTTCTTCTCCGGTAAGTTGTCTTTTCTGTACCGTAGAAAGAAACTGTCCTGACATCAGTAGACTTCAGACAGCCTTGAGCTCTGGATGACAGGTTTGAAGATAAAGCTGAGCAAGTGGAAAATATCTGGGTTTTTTTTTTTTTTTTTGCTCATTTGGACAACATGTTTCCACCCCTTGTGCTCTTCCACGGTGACTAACACAGAGAAGGTGTCACCGGGAGAGAAAAGGATCAAATTCTAAGTGGTTGCTTCAAAAAATACAGCAAAGCAGAATGTAACTGTTAATTTTGGTGTGTTTGCTAGCTGGAGAGATTTGCTGAATCGGTTAAAGGAGAAACTAGCACCTAAAGGTCGTCAGTTCTTATTTTGATTGTAAGCATCTTGGAATTTGGTGTTTTCATTAAAGATGTGGAAACATGTAATTAGATGAAAGTTTCAGCTTTTGTTTATGTTGCAGAGAAAAGCTTGAAAAATTAATTCAAATGTTCTCATGGACAAAGAGGGCAAATTTAAATGATCCAGCATTAATTTATCTTGAGATTTTCACATCTCTTTGACAATTTGGGGAAGCTGATTGATGATTTTTGAACATATAGGTCACATCAGTGCTATCAATTGCATATGTCCAGCTGACCCAGCTCCAGAAGGTTTGTGGCAACAGTTATTGAACAATATGAAGACCAAGAAATATTTATGCTTGTTTTTCTGTGAATAATTTGAATAAAGAATTCACTTGAGAAAATGGCAAGCTGTGCATGGAGAGAAGAGGTGAATTACTTTGTACATATTATTCATTATGAAATATTCATCTGTCTCTAATTGAGTCTTAATTGGGCCTGAGTTCCATCAGAGTGCTGATGYCTCCTTACAAAGCCAGGGACAATGTTCTGTAATCTCATATAAAATAAATATATATTAAGAGATGCTATTATAAACCCTTGTGTAGTTGCATGTAATATTCATTAAAAAAAATCTAATGAGGTATTTTGTAAATAATATGCAGAGAGCCATAACAGTGACTACAATTAATGCCACCTGGCCTGACCAGAGGATGGGATAAATACACCAGTGGCGGGGATAAAACTTGGGAATACATTAGAATCGGTGGAAGAGTGGTGGGTTGATGGGTAGTGGTCTAGATGATTGGATGCCGGGTGGGATTTCCATCCTAGCAAGGGGAGCCAGGTGTAGTACAAAGGCTTCTCACCTTCTGCCCCAGGTTCCCTTCTGCTCAGACCCACCTGCTGAGATCCTGGCAGTGACCCTGCTTCTCTGAGCAAGTACAGCAGCAGCTTCTGGCACTCAGCACGCTGTTGTAATCCTCCCCAGCTAGATATGCAACCTCTCATCCTGCTGCCTCACTGCCATGTGAGAAGCTGGGGACTTGGCTGTCCCACATACAGAGAGTATGGATGGCCCACATCCTCCAGATCTGCATTCAGTCCCCCCTCAGATGTCAGAATCCCCCTTAAAAACATCTCAAGGTCACCCTGTCCTGCAGGTATGACTCAATCTATGCGTCTGACTGCAGGCTTTGCAGTGAAGAAATATAAAAAGGCTATGACTGATTATCTTCAAGCTGAGACCCTGTGGTTGCAGTGAGTGTTTTTCTCCCTTGCACTGCCTGTTCTGCTCTGTATCACAGCCTGACATCTCCTTGTATCTCACCCTGGATGAAGTTCTCTGGGAAAGTCTCGGAGCCATGCCATGCTTATGATGTCTATAACCCTGACCACAGGGCCCTTCCTAYAGCTCCACAGCACACTCCTGATAATAATACCAGCCATTCTCACTCTTTAGAGGTGCAGGAGACCCAAAGCCCCGTAAGTGAATATAAAGAATTAAAATCTTTGTTGAGTGCAGCTCCAGGTCTGATATGGCAGATTGCTTCCGTTGGCATGGCTGCCTTCCAAGAAGATTGGTTTAGGTATCTAAGGTGTAGTTAGCAGCTGAATGACTGGTTCTGTGTTATTTTAATAGCATTTCTCAAAAGCAAAATACTGAAAAGCAATTCAGATAATGTATTTCCTGCCCCCTCCTCCACTGCACAGGATGACAGACTAGGGGAAGCTTAGGGTATGTGTCACTGTGTTTTGGAAAAAGATTGGTGATTTTAGCACAGCTTCTCTCAGAAAATAACACACAAAAATCTCTGTTTTTTATTCCAGATGCAGCAGGTCAAGATATTGAAGAGGTTAGTGCAGTTGTTTCCGCTTACAGAATCTGCATTTCCTCCTGATCCTAGGAGAACAGTTTTGTAAACCAGATCTTGGTGCATGGTAAACAATTTTCAATGCCTGGTGGGACCAGGTGAATTCCTCCAGGTTGCTCCAAGCTTTTCGGGATATTTGCCATTGTATGGGCRATGTGATCTGTGACTACGCTAGCAAAAGCAGACCAGGAAAACAGGCAACTGGTTTAGCAAAGGCCTCCCAGGATGAGGTGCAGAGTGTTTGCACAGCATTGCACTCATATGCRTAGCCTTGCAACACTGCTTTGGCCACTTTGCTCCACTATCTAATCTCCTCAAGAAACAAATGGGATACTAAGAATATTTTATTCCCCGCCACAAACCAGGTTCATTATTATGAGCTTGTCCGGAGACAAAATAGCTACCCATTTCACGGATGCCATTTTTAATCTCCCAAAGACTATATTTTTTTCTCTTTCTACGGGGAAAGCAGACAGCTCAGCAGCCATACGACGAGTGCTCTGTTTCACAACGTGCACGATGCCAGTTAGCAGGGAGCTAACTTCGGGCCAAGTGCCTGGGAGAGCACCGGTGCTGACTCTTCCCCTTGCATGCCCGGGCTAATCCCCTTTGGTCTCCAGAAGACGAGCCTTTCTCTTCAATAACCAGTTTTCCTCCTTAGACTGAGGGCTGAAATTCTCAGGAAAAGCCACTGCTGTTCATTTCTGACAGGCCTTTTTCTTTCAGAAAATAGGCAGTGTCACCACTGCTGCTTTAAGTCCTCTTGACAGAAGGAGGATAATATTAGCCACCTTGTTTCCCAACAGGGATGTGAAACAAAGAATGCGTGACTTCTAAAGTTCTTTTTTGCTCCTGTAGATTTGCAAAGAGTTTACAAACAGAAGCATGTACTGCACGAGGGAGTCCAACCCTCACTGCGGCACGGATGGGGTCACGTACGGAAATCGCTGTGCCTTCTGCAAGGCAGTTCTGTAAGTGAAAGAAGGGGGAACTGAAAGGAAAGATGTTGGCCTAAGTTTCATGTACACAGTGATGTTCTCCAGGGAGAGGAGGCTGGGCACCCAGGCAGCTCCTCTTGTATAGACTGGCCCTTGATTGCTGCCAAATATAGTATTTCCTTTTTGGAACAGAGTTGCATGAATGTAAGTTAAAATTAACTCACTTCTAGGCTTGTTACRAGTCTGGTTGCCATGCAGAGAGAGAGCATAGGGCCTGGGAGCCAATTGCATTCTGTCTATGCTCTCCGTGGAGTATAGATCCACAGCATATTCCACTGTATTCCACTGTTTGCAGCCAGGGTGAAACTCCTGCTATCCAGACCTCAAGGTAGTGAGAAGTGTCTGGAGGAAAGCAGGAGCTGAACGATGCTAAACTGCTGCTCAAAACTCTAACTGTGTTTTGTGGGACAAGACACAGCCTCAGAGGAAGAACCAGAGTTTACCTTTTCCTGGTGCTCTGTTTTCCCATCATTTTCTTTAAGGGAGATGTAATTGGAGCCRGTACTTCTGGAGCAAATGTGCTTGCAAAACATCGATTTCTTCTTAGCAATCATACATATTTTGGTGGCTGCTGAAGATTGCCACCTCGCAGGGAAAATTTGAGACAAGAAAGGGGAGGGAGAAAGCAGCTTGGTATTCCTTGTGAGGCTTCAGGTTTTGCTAGCATCAGTCAGGCAAATAGTCCTCTTCCAGCAGATGAGTTCCTTATTCCCCACTGCTATTACTGTGTTGTCTGTCATATACTACTCTGCCTGAGTCTGTCTTGCTCCTTTTATAGGAGAAGTGGAGGAAAAATCAGATTGAAACATCTGGGGAAATGCTGAGTCCTCCCTGTCACTGAGCACTGAAAGCAGATCAACCTTCAGCGACGGTTGTAGACGCCTCAAGCGCAGATGTGTGAGCAGCTTGCCCTCCTCTCTGGCGTCTCTGCTCAATAAAACAGAACTCGGCACAACTCTTTGGTTGGTTTCCTTTTTCTGCAACACCCAGAAAAGCTTTCCGAAACAGCTTCTCCAGAACCTAACGTGTAGGTTTGCTTTGCTGCTTTATCGCAACACCTTCTCCGCGGAAGGCAAGGCGCTCCCCTTGCAACAACACGACGATTGCGATGGTTTCCCGTGGAGCTGCGTCCTCTCTTACATGGTAGCCCTAGCTCTTCCACCCAGTCCCACCGGATGCATTGGCACGTGCCCTTCCCATTCCACAGCATGGTGACCAGTGTGCATCCTTATCGCTCACCCAGCCTCCTGATCCACGTCTCTCCCGGAGATGCTGTGGGAGGCTGACGGGACGGCTAGTGAACAGTGTGACTCCATATGTCTCATCTGCTTTGGAAATCTGAAGGCTAGGAAATATTGCTCCATGTAAGCCTGCAACAAGAAGGTGGCAGGTTGAGGCTGGCTCAAGACAGGAGCAGGGAGGCTTTTCTTTCCAACGCGGCTCTTTTCTTCTTTGGTCTGAGGAAATGCTTTGTCTTAAAAACTGTGACTCTCAGCAGCTTTAGTTTCCTGTTGCAAAGTGGCTTCTTAYGCTAATAAATAATATTTAGAAGAGCACCAGATTGTACAAAGTGTCAATAATTTAAAAAAAAAGCTCCTGCAGGAGAAGAGTTGTGGGCTTCCTCTCCCTTTCTCTAGGATAAATACCCCCTAAATCACCTACAGACCTTGATTTTCCAGGAACAAGTGTTTTAATTTATTTACAACTTTAATGCCCATAGACTTTACTCCTTTCTTTACTTTCCACAGTACTTTCCCTCTCTGTTCTTGGTGCTGGTTGGAAAATCCTTCTTTGTATGAACACGAGAAAATAAACTCCAGARCTTCTGCCCATTCACTGTGCAAAATTCGCACAGGGAAATCCTTGCGGCATCTCCTTGTTAAAGCATTGGCAGCAGATCAATGGGCAACTAGTTTCTTAACATTAAACACTTAACTTTCAAAGGGAGCTTTAGATATTATCATGAGCCTCAGGGGTCAACATATTTTGCAAGCATCTAAATGCTGAGCATCTAAACCTCTGGACCTCATTTGGCCAGAGCTTGAGCACTTGAGCACACCACAGCAATTACTTTGGACTAAATTGAGGCATGATGTCTAAGCAGAGTCCTCAGCAGTGCGCTCAGCACACCCAGGGCTGGCATCTTTTAGAATAACTCGCATTTGCAGTGGCAATTCTGGCGAACGCTTTGTCACTCTGCGAACGTCCCAGGCAGCACTCGAGAGGCAGCCAGCCAGCAAGTCAAACTGCACAGGCTGCTACCAAAGTTCAGTCACATCAGCTGTGTTTAAACCTTGGGTCATGATTTACTGGATTCTTGCAAAATCCACCACCTCTYCTAGGAAGAACAGAGCACCGCTTCGTGTCCCGCGCTGAACACCCAGGGAAGGCATTCTCGTTTGCTTTCCAATCTAGATAGCACATTAGTAAACACAACATCAAGACATCCAGAGCACATGTAAGATTAAGGGGAGCAGGAAATGGCTCCTGCAGGAGAATAGTCCAGAAGCACCAGGAGTCTAGTCCTGAAGTCCTGAAGGACTGGGACGGTGGCAGGACCTCCCTCATCATTCCTCCTGCTCTGAGGAGCTTGGGCTGCAAGACTTCCTGGTGTCCTCTCCAGCCTCAGTTATGCTGTGATGATCTCCCTACGTGGAGAGGCTCTGGAGCAGTGCTGTTTTCAGAGCATAGGAGCAAAAGCCACTTGCTTTTAAGATGGAAACTGACATTTTAAGGGAGGATGATAAAATACTACACCAAAGATAGCCCAGAATAGCCCTCAGTGATGCCAAAAAATTTCACAGCATATGCCAACATTTAAGCTTTTTAATTTGGAGGATGCAATAATCTGGATGGATCACAAGAGCACATAAATGATGAGTCTTCGCCATTTAACAACCTTTCTGTATTTTGCTATTTCAGTGCAAATAGCAAACAAAAACACCTCTGCACCTCTACAGACTCAATGATCATCTACACCATCTGTGCTGGAATAGTGGGGAAAGCAAGAGAGAAGCTGTGGAACCGAATTTCCCTACAACATAACTGGAAAGGGAAAACACACACTACCTCTCTCTTGTTTTTCTGGTTCCCGTGTGTTGGCCTTGGGGACCTGTTATCCAGCAGAGCTGGCCCAGAGATGATACCTGGTCCAGACCAGTTCCTGGCCACCCCCCAAAGGAAGCATTTGGTGTGCCACCCCTCGGACACCAGGTACCCATGTGGTGACATCCATCAAACCGTTGAGGAAGCAGCTTTATTGGCCATCCTGCCCTCAGCCACAGCACTGGTCTTGCTTGTTGGTCCTCTTGGTCATGGAGGGTGATGGGCTCACTTGACCCCATCTTGTCTTCTGAGCACAGGAACCTATGGCAGGAAGTAAAGGCAGAACAYATTTTAATATTTGACCCCCTAATAGTTCTAATTGCAGAACACTGTTGCACATGRAAATGTAAAGGGAAAACAATACAAGCCAACTCTTCCTGACGATATGATCTGTATGGTTTTGGAATAAGTTTCAAAGGGAAGGGAGGGCTTTCACAACACATGCTGCCTTGGCCAAAGGGGACCTGGTGTAAATGCTGTGTTTGTGCACATGGCCCTGCTGCTCTGATTCTGCAAGGAGGGTTGACATGGTCATGTAAGAGGGGTGGAGAAAATAAAGGATTGCACTGTCCTGACTAAAGGAAATTTCATGGGAATTGCACTTAACCCTAGGTCCAAGAGATCATTAGATTTTCCCTGGGTGGCTATCTGGCTGTAGGCTTTCCTGTAGGCTATAGGCTGTATCTGGCTTTCCAAGATCTGATTCCTTCAGGCTTAGTAAATGTGACCTCCAGCTTGCTACCAGCATGGAGCATGTGCCATATGTTCCTACCCTATGGCTTTGCTCTAGTGGAAATCCAGCACTTCTTGGAAAGCGTGTGAGTCACTAGAACCAGGTGGCTGTCATCAGTCCACAGACTTGTCTACCCCAGCCCTCTCCACAATCCTGTATTGCGTGGGAGATGACAGCCCTCACTTCTGTCCTCTGAAACCAGGTGCCAGGGGAGCTTCTTGGAATACGATTTCCCATCGTGGGGAAACTTTCCAAAGCTGATAAAAACTCTTTTTTTCTTCCCCCAAGAGCAGGCCAAGGGAGGAAGTGGTGCATCAGAGGAACACCTTCTGTCATCATCCATCCTTCCAGTCGAGGAGGCAGGGAGYGTGCACTTCCCAATCAGTTAACTGAGATGACAGTGAGGTTTGCCTCTACCCTGTTGCTCTTGGTTTCAGAGCACGGTGTTCACTTTCCCAGCAAGACTGATGAACACCAGTGACAAAACTGGGCTGCAACAGTGGTCACAGGATGTCCAAACTGAAATCAGAGCTGTGACTAGCTGTCTTCCTGGGTTTAAGCATACCAAAGCCTAGAAATCAATCACTCCGGTATTTTTTCTTTCATTCTTTCCTTGGATTTTAAGTTGTGTTGTTTTGTCTTTACAGCTTTGAAAGGTGAGCCAATAAAACACTTAAGATCTCTTTTCTATAGATAACATTAAGGTCTTCACCTCCTTTCCTTCTCCTAGGGAAGGACCTCATCCGCAGTGCAGAGGCCGGAGCAGGGGCTGCCCCAGCGGCTGGAGCATCCACAGTTGGTCCGGTCCCCCGCGCTGGAGCCACTGCACAGGCTCCGAGCTGCTCCCTGCAGCAGCACGAGGGCCCCTGTCCCTGTGTCTGACTCCATTCGTGCCTTCACTTAAAATAATGGAAGAATTACATTTGTGTATGGTTGCTCTTATTGAAAGAAACGTTGCTCACAGCTGAGCACCCTCCCGTGACCAGCCTATGCACAGAGCAGAAGGGAAAACGAGATTTCCATCTCGCAGCTTCACTCTGCTGCTCACGCAGCCGGTACAGCATTGTGGCCAGGCTCTTGGCCCATCTAACASGTGTGTCCTCCACTCCCTCCTCCTGCCCCTGCACGGGCACGTGTGTCTGTTGCAATGCAGTCGAACACTTTGTCCTACTTTCCCCGTGACCGTCACAGTGTTTGACAAAGCTTCCCTCGCTGCTACAGGGCCATCACAGGGTGTCAGGGCTGATTGCAGGGTTCCCATAACAGGGCTGGGGAGAAGCCCTAGATTTCATTGCCATTAATGTTCACCCATTTTTCCCTAGGAGTAGCTAACCTGGATCAGAGGATAATTCAGGTCTGAGGGGACCTCAGAAGGTCTCCAGGTCAAACTCCTGCTCAACTCTGAGGTCTGAGCAGATTTCTCAGGGCTTTATCCATTCTCGTCTTGAAAGCCTCCAAGAATGCAGACACAGAGCCTCTGGGGACAACCTGTCCCAGAACTTGACCGGTACCACAGTGAAATGGTCCCTTATTTCTAGTCTGAACTCCTCCTGTTTTGAGTAATAKCCACTCTCTCTTGTCCTCCAACCATGAACACCCATGAAGAGCCTTGCTCCATCTGCTCAATAACCTGCTTGCAGCTGTATTAGGTCCCCCTTAAGCTGTGTCTTCATCAGGTTGAACACGCTTAAGCCCCTTGGCCTCTCCTCAAAGGAAAATTTCTCCATTCCTAACCATCTCGGCAGCTCTCCACTAAGCCTATTGGAAGCTGTCAACGTTTTTCCTGTGCTAGAGCCCCAAAACTGGATATGAGAGGTAAGGCTGGACTAGGCCAAAGGAAAAGGGTATATGTGGAAGAAGCACTGGAGTATTGCAGGACATGGAAAAAGATGTGGATAGTGACAGTTGCGGGGAGCAGCAGGAAGATTTTTTAAGGACTAGAGAGAGCAGCTGAGCCTCCTCTGGGATGAAATGTCCCACAGATGCTGTGAATCAGCTGACAATCCACTCATTGCAGCTAATGAACTTAAATAGGAGCCTAGAGGGGGTGTTCAGCTTTTTTTGCACTGATGCTGGAGCAATAGGAGGATGAGGACTTTACTTTGTGGGTAGGTGGTTTTATTTTTCTGGTTTTCTTTTTTTCCTTTTTTTTCCTATTTAATAGGCAATGTGCTTCAGGATCATCTTGTAGGATTATTTGTAGTAACTGTTGCTGGGGTTGGTATTTTGTAAAGCTRCTCTGAAACTGCTGGGGAAGGCTTCTAAAATGTATGTGGGAGACAGAAGTTACCACCATAAGGAAAGAAAATAGGGAAAGTTATAGGATGAGATCTATGGAAAGGCAGGCATTATATAACAATTTGCCACAGGCCTCAGCGATGAGGGGGTGTGATTTAGAGGCATCTGTTTGACTCTGAGATACTCAGCACCCGTGCAAGGCCAGACCTGCACTAAGGTCAGCTGCTGGGGTCTCTGGAGGGTGCAGCATTTTGACAAGGTTCTGTGAGGACTCGATAGGGTTAAAGCTGTGCTGCTGCTGGGCCTGGAAGGGCTGCGCTGCATGTGCTGTGTCCTGTCCCTGACGAGCCTGTGGCTGGTCCCAAGGAATAGGAGTGGGTCTTGTAGCAAGCAGGGCTTGGTCTTGCATGCGGCTTTCCTTGAAGTCTCAGGGCAGCGGTGCTGTTCTGCACAGCGCGGCGCTCTCTGAGGTTGCTCAGGGAAYTGGGAGCGAGCATAAATGTTCCTATTTTAGCATAAATGTTCTCATTTCTGGCAAGGGCTGTCTGTAACAATTCTGGGTGATTTTGTGGAGATGACAATGATGATAGTATAACCTGCCCTCCTGCTCTCTTCCAGAGGTTGGACCCTGTCCTGTAAATAAAAGGAAATTTGTTATCCACCATTCCTAAACACGCCCTAGTCCTTTTTCACAGTTGCAACCAGGYAAATTTTCAGATAAGGCCATAGTAAAGGGGGCAGAAGGGACAGCAGAAGGCCACCTCTGCTGCTCCCCTGCCCTAAGCCTAAGCAGCGCTGCCCAGGGTGTTTCTGCAGGGAGGACCAGGGAGGGAGAACGTGGGAGTCCGGCTTGTTCCCAGGTATTGGGCTCCCTCTTGTGCCCGGCCCGGGAGCTGGACGTGCTCCAGCCGCACAGAGGCTCTGCTCTGCTTCTTGCTGCAGCGGCCCGTTTTGGAGACTGGCCAAGGCTTCCCCTTCGCAGCAACCTGCGGGAGCAAGTCGGCTCTGTTGGAAAGAGCTCGTGCCTTCGTGTAGTCCTAGAGCTCTGCAAAGTGATGGGCTAGATCAGCTGGTTTTAATTGCTGAAGCCTTGCTTAGAGGTGCCAGCAGCCGTATTATGCATGAAGTTATTTATCCTCAGAGACTCCAAAGTTCCTGAGCTTGCACACAAGCACCTGCTCTTTCCAGGATGGTTGTCTGTTTTAGTCTGTTCTTGCAATGAATTACATCAATAGAAATTTCTTCAAGCACAGACAGGGCAAGGAGCCACTGCTGTTGCAAGCTGTCCTAGTAATTTTTATGTATTTTGTTATACCCATGCCTCAGCTCTGCCCACAGGCAGCTGTTTCTCTCTCCTCTGAGACCACTGCTCTGGGCATGGTGCTCTAAGCTGGTCCTCAAAGCCCTTGTAGGGTGGAACCCCACCTTGTGCAGGAGCAGTCACATTGCAAAGAGCTCAGTCACAGGAGGCAGCAACAGTAGGTCCCTTTACTATAACAAATAAAAGGAGCACTCAGCAATGGCTTTCTCTCTGAGGCTGCATGTGCTGCTATCCTCTGCAGGACACAGCTCACCTCTCCTACTGACCCTGGAAAAAAAAAAAATGAGGCAGAGGCAGCTGAGATGAGCAGGGCTCTGCTGGGTCTGCTGCTGTGTTTAGATACTGCAGTTCATCTTGGGCAGGGCGACTCCAGGCATGACATGTTCTCTCTGCTTTTCACTGAATCCTGCTGTGAAGGACTCCTGGATTTCACCTCTTTAAAGCTCTTCCCCTGCATTAATACTGTGACAAGCAGAAAGCAATTTGTCACCCTTATGCTGGAGTGCAAGCAGGTATGGCGGAGCCTGCTCTATGCTGGCGGGGTCTCAGATGACCTGCTGCTGCAGAGGGGGCTCTGCAGTTTGCTGTGGTGTCTTGGTGGCTCATTCAGGCCTGGTTAACTGCCTGGCACAGCCTAGGGCTTGGCATCATCCCCCCAAAGCCTGATGGGCTGCTGATGCCCTTCCCTGCGTGAGCAAGCTGCAGAGCAGGGGAGGGGGAAAGCGCAGTACCAGTGATAGACACTGGATGCTGCCACAGACTGAGTGGTTTTATTGGTGCTGCTGTGTCTATTCCATGCAGTTCAGCCTCCAGTGTGTCTGGAACTGGGCTGCAATTCCCACTGCTTTAGCTCCTGCAGCCMAGTGGTGAGGTGAGGCTAAGCATGGAGCTTCCTGGAATGTATGGTTTAAGCCACTCTGGTAACCATGGCTCCAAAGYCTGAGAAACTCAAAGATAAAAAGCTAACTTTCCTGGGGAATTCAGGGTGCTGTATTTCAGGGGGCAGTGTTTTTAGTGGATTAAATCCCAGTGCACGTTTCATTTGCAAATAYGATTAGCTTTGGGTCACAACACAAACATGTGCAGCAGCTCCAGCAGCTTGACAGACCGCTCTGGTGCTAAGGTGAAAACACGACCCTCTGTCTTTATTCCTGTCTTCATGGGCAGTTCTTCCACTTGCTCCATTTATTGTAACATTTCAAATCTCAATGAGAGAACCTAGTCCATCCTCTTTCTCTTTGTGTATGGGACTCTGTTCCCAGGTTTGTGGGGAGGTATTGAATCAAAGTAAGCAGGAATAATTGGCATTTTAGCAGGTCTGAAAACCAAGGAATTTTCTGGACAGYTTAGGTTGTGCAGTCTGGGTCACCCCACCCTTCACCTAGGACTCTTCTAGCCATGACTGGTTACACCAGGACTTGCATTTTTTTCAKGTATGAGTTTTGCTGTTGACTTCACTGCCACAATAGCTGCATGCAGTAACTTCTTCAAACTAGGACTTTGCTGCAGGCCCCTCAGCAGACACTGCTGAGCTCCCCGGTAGAGCTTGGAAGAGGAACAGCAGCGCAGCTGGGCTGGCTCCTGGGGAGCTGTCACTGCTATTGTTATCACAGAAAGAATAGGCTCCTGCAGGGGATGCAAGTGGCAGGGAGTGCCTTTTGCAAAGGGGATACTGGTGAATGTCCTGTAATATGTAGCCCATGTTTTGCTTTATAATTTTATTTTGTGGAAGGAAAAAGTCTTCTGGAAGGAAAAACTTGTAAATTCTCTTTCCAATTTCAGGAAATTCAGAGTTAACATAGAATAGGGATAAGTGACAATTTAAGGAGCAGATACCTCCAGGAATACCATGAGTTGTAGTTATGTATGGGTGGACAAAGAACTCTAGAAATGGAAACAGCTTTCAGAGGTAAAAAACTATTTAAATTCAGCTGAATTCGGAAGGAGAAAGCTCTGACACAGTTGCACCTACCATGTAAAATGTGAGAGCATCTTTATTACTCAGAATTTGGGGAACTTTTTTTTCCCCTTGTGAAGTTAAATTCAGGAAGCTCAATGTTTCTCCCGTGGAATAGTTAAGGTTAGTGTAGCCACCCTGTGTGCGTTTTGAACATTCAGCTTTGACCAGTTAAGCCTTCCTTTGTTTGAAAGCAGATCCATAGCATTGAGAAAGGATGCATGATAAGGTATAATCAGAGGTGAGCCTTAAAACTCCTGCTCTTAGCAGATGGATAGTATTGGATAATAAATRGAAATTGATGGCTTGAAAAAAAATTAAGAGCACTTGAGCTTCCTGGCCTTGCTGTGGCTCTGTGACTGTGGTGTTCCTGCTGAAAGGGCAGTAGGAAGGTAAGAGCCGTGTGTAGCTTTTCTGTTTGAAAAGAGGTAGTACAAGGTTGAAGGGCAGCTATGGGGTGCTGGGAGAGTGTCTGGGGCAGACACATCTGCAAGAGATTAGGTGGCTTTATTAAAAGAGCACTTTATSATAACTTTAAAAAATACTGTCTCTTTATCATTGCTTTTTTAATCAACGAAGCTGTAAATACCCCTTTTTTTTCAAAGTTTGCTCATTTTTGTTCTGGTTTAAGGAAATATCCATACAAAAGTCACACTAGCATCAGTTGTACTTTAAGCATGTGCTTGAAATTCTGCTCATGCAAGTTGGTGATTGCAATGTTCACTGCTCAGCAGCCTTGCATACCCCTGTATGTAAYGAAGCATGGCATGAATATAGAAAGCAGCATGAAGAGCTAGCAAGCCTTGCAAAACAAAATTCTATGGCTATCTTAGTTTGGGCTAAGAAGCCGCATATCTTATAATGTTTTATTAAAAGCTGCTAAATTATTAACATTACTCCTCCTGTGCCACAATTTGTCCTTCCAATGYGGCTCTAACTAGAGGGTAGTGCCTGAGGAGTAAAGTTAGCTGCTTACCAAAGGAGCTATTAGCTTGTAACACATCAATAACTTACACTGTAAAGCTAGCAGAGCACTCTGTCACAGCAAAATCAGAGCAAGAGGTTTCCTAGGGAGCATTTAGTGTCCGCTATGCCAATAATGCACAAATTAAGAGACGTGATATACATCCATATGAAGAAGCATTTAAGAAACAAAGGAAAAGTTCCAGACCACTTGAGAGAGAAGGCAGGACGGAGGCCTTTTAACTAGTGTTACTGGGTGTCAGCCAAAGATGGCTTTTTTAATCTGTGAATGTTTCCCTCCAATAACCTAAACAGATAAACTAACTGTCAAAATACTCCAGGACATCACAAGAGAAGGAGAGGGGACATAAACCATGACCATGTAGGCCTCACTGCAGGTCACAGTACCTTGCATAGGGCCTGTACAGAAACCTAGTCTTTTCCATGGTGAAAATGATAGGTTTTTTGATGTATGAGCATCTTCCAAACTGGCATTGTGTGAGCAGAGTAGGCGCACTCAGTTTCACATGGAGAATTGGAAAGAAAATACTAAATTTCACTTAAGTGTTAGTGATGCACTTTTCGTGCCTATCATACCCGTAGTGCTAAGAACACTGTGGAATTTGAGAATAAGCTTTTTCTGACTTGTCCCTACTATTTAGGAGAAAAATAATTGGTGGAAAATCTATTTGCTAGGAGAGACTGAAGTTAATGGCATGGTACTGCCTGTGTGTGGCAAGGAAATATGCACAGACTCCTGAGAACTAAATGCACATCCAAGTGTTTACAGTTATCACATTATCACAACACTTCCACGGATGAGCAAATTTTGTAAATAAGCCTTGAATAATGAAGCTCAGGGATGCAAGAGAAAGCTCATCAGAACATAAAAGTTCATTTTAAAACTCTTTATAATAGAACACTACCAGAAAAGGGCTGGTGTATGAATGAGCTTGAAGCCTCATGTGACTTTGAGGGAGCAGAAAGAATCAGGCACTGCCCTGGAGGGGATGTGGARTGGATAATAGAGCTGAGCTGGGAAACAAAGGGCTAAGGCAAACAGTATGGGCCAGCAGGTAAAGCTAGGAGTCCGGAGAGTCAAACTCGGCTCTGTAATCCATTTTTCACCATTTTCTAGAAAAACCTAAACAAACTGTAATTGTTCAAGTCTTTAACTGTGACGCAGTTCTAGACCTTGCATCCTTTGAGTAGCCTGTACCCAAGGCCACCCTCATCAGCTGACGCACACCCCCAAAGCATGTTTAACAGYACAGTATCCCAATAACTACCTCACTGCTGTTTCTAGGTAGTATTGCCCATATTACCAACACAAGAGGTCTGTAGCATTTGAAGGGTGCATCTTTTCTCAGGAGAAATCACTATTCTTCTCTATTCCTTCTGTTRTTCTTCAGCATTGCCTTTTCCTTCAGTTCTCTGCCATTTCCTTCAGTTCTCTCCCTCAAATTCACCAAAACACTTCACCAGCCACCTTCAACTGGGTGCTGTGGTCACCCGCCCTCCAAGCTGGGAGCACCTGCCATCGTTTTTGCCATGCAATAGTGAAATGTCACAGCGTTCTGCCCTCTGACACCTCCTCATGCAGCATTCCAGGGTTTGAACAGCTTTAATGAGTCAGGCAAACTGTGCATATTTCTACATTCTAAAACACTTTTCTACCTGAACTTTATCTTACTGGTAGAAAGACAATATTCAGAACTCCTCACATCAGTCTTAAACACATTCTGGATAGACAGAGTGGAAAATTGTCTGAAAGCCTTTGGCATCCACTTGCTGTCAATCGCGTGTCAAGTCAGGAATACCAGTTGGCAACTAGCTGTAAACTTCACAGGCTCGCAGCAAGGTTTGTGGAGCTGAATTTGCAGTTCAGTCCTTGGCTTGGGCTGTCGYTCCCTGTAACTCCAGTTATAAGCACACATGCCACAGTGAGGCATCAGAGCTGTCAAATATCCAGAGTTTGGAGAACTTCATTTTTAAATGGACTGTCTCTTTTGGTATGAATAGTCTGACAGAACAATACACAAAACACTTGACGTGTGATGGGAAGCCAATGCAGCCCCTCAGACACATGAAAATGTTTGCAGCACTTTGGACTACCCCATTTAATGCTTCTCTAGAGTCTCCCAGAATTGTTCTCATCTTTAAAATTAAATCATACTCCCTCTCTTTGATTATGTTTTAATTCTATTTCTTTTAACAGAGATGGTGGAAGCTGCCACTGATCAAATGCTGCTTAGAAACTTTAATGTAATTTAAGAGGAAATAACATTAATGAGCTTAGCTCTTGGTACTTATCCTAAGGCCTAATTTTGCTTTGGAAGTACAAGTAAGTCAAAACTCTTGTCCCTATCAAAAAGGGACAACAAAGCATAGAAATGACTTTTTCTAAATGTTAACAGGTAAATAGACATTTTCAGATAAGCAGAAAAGTAACCATTTACYTCTGCAGCTATTCTAAACTGTTAGCTAGCACAGAATCCTAGGATGTGCTYGAGTTTTATAAGCACAGCCTGAAAAGCCACCTAGCTATGGTTGACTCCTTGTTTCAGTATTGTGAGATATGATGAACAACAGTTCTGCATTTACCTTATTGGCAACTTCAGGATTTTCTGAACTTTAACCCCTCAGCCAAATGTGTTACTGAAGTCTTTCCATAACAAAGCCAGTTAAATACAAACTTTGGGAAACACTCTAAATTGCAAACTGGTTTTCAAACAAACAAAACATGATCACCACACCCAGACCACTCTATTTTCTACTTTAGTTTGAAAGACATTTGAAAGGGGAGTGTGCATCTGTTTCAGATTAGCAGATAATTTAAAACTCTCGGATAAAATCCTAATGTCACTGAAATTTAAAAGAAAAAACACTTTTTTTTCCCCTCTGTGTGCTTTCTATAAAACAAGAAAGCAATATCATGTCTTGACTATAAGATTTTTGTTTGCATGGCAACTTCTGTGAACAAAATGGTACAGGCACATCTTAAAATTCAGCTTTTTCTTTTTGTTGTTATTTTGGTCTTTCCACTTGGAGGGCATAATGTATCTTAGAAGTCACGCAACTGTAATGCCTTGGCTTAAGTTGAAATGTATTTCAGTACTCCACCTATCAGCCCTCTTTTCCAGCACTACTGCAATCTTATCCAGGCAGAGGAATAATTTTCAAACTTCAGAAAGTTCATTTACTCTGGAAGTACACAAGTAAGCYGAACTTATAGTTCAGAAATCAGCTCTAAAGAGATACTGTGGAAGATATTCACCTTCCATACCTACCTTTCTTACCTGAAACAAAGATTTTTTTAATCTGGTTTCTGATTTACTAGTTTAAATGCATCTTGAGTTGGTGCTCAAATAGGAAGAACAGTAGATAACAATCTGTATATTTTCTGACAAGTCATTCAGCCAGAGCCTAACATGCTCATCTTAGCAGCTCATTTGTGTCTGCTGTCTCCCCATTCTGACACTCCTTGTCAAGGTTCCCTTCCAAGGCAGCTAGGTGCTTCAGTATCAACATCACTGCCCTAACCTGCAGTGGCACATACCAGGCTCTAAGAGCTAATATAAAAATCAGTATCTAAGAAATATGCTTTTTTACAAAAATCAGTTAGCAGCAGCAGCCTTTCTATTATGCAAATGGCATATTTAAAACAACACAGGGCAAATTATGAAAAATGCATTTATTATTTACACAACTGCTATAGTTCCTTAAGAACAATATATCCCATTTTTATTTGAAAGGGTCAGTCTTCTTTCAAATACATGAACTGCATAATTCACAACTGTCGGTAATGCCAAACAGCAGTCACATTACACTTGTATAGTGCAGGCATAAGCAGCGCAAGTAAATGATATTTTAGGAACAGTATGGCTGAATATTGTATTTAAACACGGTGCTTGCACTTTGACAAGATTTAGCTAGAAGAGAASAAGGGTTTTTGTTCATGCTTTGTTAGGAATATGACTTTCCCATCCGAGGTTTAAACCCTTTATCTGACATGGAAGAATTTTTCTTTTTCAGGTAGACTGCTTATCACTTACCAAGKAAGAGTAGAATTTTCTCCCTCATACTTTAATCTTTTTTTTCTCTCCAGTAAACACTGCTTCATAGTACAAGTTCTGACATTGGGGTAGATTGGCCACAGAAGTGGGGGCTTTTTTCCATCTTACTGTCTTGCACAGAAACACTGACATACTAATACGTACCAAACTTAGACAACTTGTAATTTATAGACTTAAATACTGGAATGGGAAGGGAGACTGTTTCTAAAGATGGTGGGAAGAGAGGGCTCATACAATTCATACATTGTCAATGCTGGCTCCTTACTCAACTTTTTTGGTCTAAATAATTTTTTTCTAGTTTCAGAATGATTTTGGTCTTTAATGGTTATGGTTGTGTTTTGGTAGCAAAGGAGAGGAAAGTATTTAAGTAGTGACATCAGAACTGAATGCAAGAGAAGGTAACTGACTTGTTTCTCCTGTTTTGAGCTTATTGCTGTGATCTTTTAAAAAAAACATCCACAACCAACCAACTGGAAGACCAAGTATAGCAGTCATTCTGGCATTGGATCCAGTGTCCAGCACTATTAGACTCTAGCGTAAAAGCAAGGAAAAGTCCAATGATCTTAGTTATGTTCCCGTCAGTTCAGTGCCACATGTTTTTATTAGCATTATTGTCCTTGCTTCTTTGAAAGATACCTGAAAGAAACAAAAACACACTCTTTAATAAAAGATGTGGGTACAAATATATAATGCTTTTTACAAGTATTTATAATGTATGAATCTACTTTCTCTTATCAATAGCAAGTGGAAATTATTGGAAAAATATCAGGACTACGATCAATAGTATTCAYGATTTTGCTTCTGGATGGCTAGATTATCTTCCAGAATAGATTATTTTAGTCATTCAAGGTCATTTTTGCAAACTATTTTAAGGGGGTGGGGAGCAAATGCAAATATGCTTCATTCTAAGAGAGAAAAATTACATCTTTACACTTCAACCATTCTCTAGCAAGCTTTATGATGCCCCAAATGGTACCTTAAGCATTTGGAAAACATATTTGCATAACACAACTTGTATTTAAGAGTCTATGAATATCATAGTATTGCACAAGCTGGACAGCACCTGAGAACCACATTGTAACACCAAACCTCAGGAGTAACAACTGGAAAAGCTGCATTGTAATGAAAGACCTGAGATCTAAAGGCCAACAGTGTAGGAGTGGATAATGAAAGATTGCTGGGGATGTTTCTTCAAAAACTATTTTTTCTTTAAGAAGTATAGTCGCTGTACTGAAAATAAGCTGATGATTGACTCTGAGGGGGGCAGAAAAAGAGGGTTCATGTTGTCAAAATCTTAACTTCTCAGAGAAGTAGCTTAAATACCATAGTCTTAAATTCTGCTCTAACAAAAGGACCTTTGTAACTAAAAGTGATGCTCATCTGCTCAGTTGTTTCTGGTATTTCCATAGATTATCTTAAACACAATAAAGCAGGGCCAGAGATACAAGGAAGAAATAATTCTGACTTTGTTCTTACCTTTCCCAGTGTTTGTGATTCAGGTCCAAAAAGTCATCTAATTTTGCTATTTCTTTGAGGTACTGAGTGAGCTTTAGAAGCTCCTTGTCTTTATCCCGATTTAAATGTGCTTTCATAAAAGGCCTTATCTATATGAAATAAATAATATGGGTATGAGCATTTACTTAAAGAAAAATGTTTCCAATTCTCTAACATTTACCACTTRAATATATTCAAGTCACAACTTCTCAGGTAAAGGAAAGGGAAGCCCTTCCTCCATTAGTGAATGCCTTTAATTTGTCTTGTTACTAATGCAATCTGGACTACAGGGGTTTTGTCCTGTATAGCCCCCCCAGCAAGAAATTTATCCTGTTGGTTTTGCAGTTTTTCAAGCTTTGCCCTCCCAGCAAAACAGAATGACAAACTGATCTGCAATAAATTGATACATTTTCTAATTATGTGGATTGTATTACAGGAGATGGGAGGGGGTTTTCAGCTCTGCTTAATGAGTTGTGTGGCCTCTCTGGGGTCATTTTTTTCCTCAACAAAAATCATTTAAATACAATCATAACTTCAGTGACAAAAGAGATGTCAGAAATAAAGCTTATCTGACAATTGCTTTAAACTTGGAATGAGTTATAGCTGTGCCTTGTTGTAGCTACTCAACGTTCTTGCCTGCAGCTCTGTTAATGTTTTGATAAATATCTTTGAGATCTGAGCTAGAGGGAGCTCTCAGGGCAATCCTCTCCCAGAAAGACTTTTGATATTCCTTTGATGCTCATAACAGTACACAGTTCTGATTAACATCTTCCTGTCAGGTCTCAGCAATTACTGTTTTCTTCAAATCATGGATGTTTGCAAACAAATATCTTTTACCACTGCATTTGCAAACAATTTTTAAAGTATTTTTTTGAGATCTTTTAGTACTGCAGTGCACTGTAGTCTTTAACTGGAAATTGAAGTAGCATCCTGCTTACTCAGTGCACTGATGATGAGTTTTGGAACATGAAGTAATTGAAAATTCTATAAAATGAAATATTTGCTGCTCTACACTCAAGATGACTACAGGTATAATACTTTCTGGAGCAGAGTGCTTGCATTTGTACTAACAAAGTACAGCAGCTTGATATTTTCTTGACATTGTACATCACCTGTCTTAATGGCAGTAATGCCCAACCTGATAATGTTTTGCAGGTACAATTTATGCAGAAATTGTAATTTCAGTGATTTCAGTTCTCTTAAGAGCTCACTTAAAGTGAATCRAAGTGCATTTAATAGTGAATCAAATATTTTCTATTGTTTTCAGAAATGTTAGTCTGGACAAATAGTAATTTAAGTAAAAATGAATAAAACATGTCTCTTCACTGATTAAAAATTGCCTATCCTTAATATACAACCAAAAGTAGAAAAAGGTACTTTTCAAAGTGTGAGAAAGCAGTAATAAATGATAACTTAGTCAAAATTACCTTGAGTCCATTTTGTGGATTCATTAGGAAGTTTCGGCCAATATCATCAAACATAATAGTATTTTTTTTGCTGTAATATTCTGAAAATTTTCCCCAGATAACGCCAAGAGGCTTCACCTGCAAAAATGATGCCTATTAGATATCTGAGGTAATTCAGACTTACAGATCAAATGCAGGTAATGAAAATATTGCTCCATAGGAGCTTGAATGGGACCCTTGAATTCTTTTGCTGGAAAATTAGCAGGTAGTTTGGCTTTAAGGGAAGAGATATTAACAATATAGCTATGGATAGCAATGGTATAGCTAAATACTCCCAACCCAAAGAATATGTGTGGCACTAGATTTTTTTGCTGGTCTTACCTATTTGATGTGAAAGCACTGTTATTTAAATGAGCTACTGAAATTAAAACATAAAACATTAATAAATGATTTCACTAGAAGGTGTTTTGTCTGTTGAAAGACAAAAAAAAAAAGCCAGGAAAAAGTAATAATACTTACATCTATTAGTCCTCTCCTAGGAGTGTGCACAGTTATCATTGCAGCACTGTCCAACATGAAGGTTATCTTGTAGTTGGCATTGGTACTCACTCCTAGCTCCTGCATARCAAAGACTGTTTATTAAAGCTTCAGATTATGATAATTTTTCCTACTGTGCATTTGTAACAAGGCTGTAACATGTTTGCCAAAKGCTAAGCTCCTGAGGATGAATAGAAACATACTAGAAGTAGGTATCTGTTTCATACGTGGAGACTCATAGAAGTACACCATTCTAACAACAGGACAAAAGCAGGATATGAATTTATTTTGGCTGTGTCTACGGTTAGAAATTCAACAGTTGTCGTCAGCATAAAATTAGAGTAACTTTGTAGAGTTTATTTCAGAGATAAATATGAAACGTTACATTTTGTTTAGAAAAACTATAGCAAAAAAAAGCTATTGAGCAAATTAAAATTAGAAAGTGTTCTTTGCCCTTCTTAAAAACTTTAAAAAAAAAAAAAGGGGATATTCCATAGCAAAGAGAATAGAAACTAAAAAGTCTAAATTTATAGAAGTTTTTCCTGAATAGGTAACTGTTTTGATTTCTAGGCATATAAACTCACAAACCAAACCTACAGCAATTTTTAACAAGCTGATTAGCTTTACATTTAAGACCTGGCTGTAAATGTTTCCCCTTAGGTCAGCTGTGCAAAACTGGCTAGTTGCCTCATTTAGGTGTGGAAGGAACCAGGATTRAAAGAGCTCTTACAGATGTTTTAATAAGGCAGAGGAAGCAACAGAGGCTCACAGCTGCAAGAGATACAAGTACAAAAGGGGCTTCCTCTTGCTGACCTACTCCTGTATGTGCCGTACTTATTCACTGAGAAAAAATGTATTATACAACAGTACTAATTAGAGGCAAAACATGAAAGCAACAATGAAGGCTGTAGTAACTAATCTATTTCATCAAACACCACCTAGTGTTTAGTTGTGCTAAATTTAGGACCCACTGCTGTGAGAGTTTGTRTGCAATTCTAAAATTAGATTTAATCTAATTTTGTGACAAAAGTATGTTGAAGTGTCTATAAGCATTTAGAAAGCTCAGATTTTGATTTACATGAGCTCCCCAGTTGCTAATCCTCTTCATAATGCTGAACAAAGGAGCTTCTACATGAACAGTTAGACTAGAAACAATTAGTATTTTTAGAACTTACTTTCATTTTAGCTTCAATCCACTTCATATTAGTAGCAGCTAAAAGAAAAGGGGGAAAACAGGTTTAAAAAAGGTCAAAAACCTGTTCACTTAGTCTATCCATTTTTTTAACYCATCCAAAAATAAATCTAGAAACTTTCAGAAGATGCATCCTCGTTACAGCTTCAGATCACTGCCTTTAAATCATTCTCACTTTGTGAAAGCTTATTTCTATTTCAAGGAGCTTACTCTTCAATTGAATGCATACAATAAGCACTGCATACATTCAAACCTACTTTCTAGATCAGCTGTTAGTGAACTACAGGGTGAAAGGAAGTGGGCTACATCCACCCTGTGGCACTACACTGACTTTACAGGAAACAATGATAAGAATAGATAAGGCCTGCCAGAGAGAAAATAGCAACATTGCCCCCTGATCTAAGAATTTGCTGAATTGTTGTTCAAGACTATAAAATTAAATTTTGTGATAATTTTAACATGGTTTAAAATCTGTCTTAAGTCTGCTCTCCAGATGTTGGACAGGAAGTAAAAATGTGTTAACGATCTACCATTCCTGTAGTCGGTTCCATTCAGTTTTACTTYTCCTTTGCTATGGCAATTTGCACTGAATCACAGAAGGGACCTCTAGAGATCATCTAGTCTGAACCTCCTGCTCAAGAAGGGACACTTATCTACACAGATTATTGGTAAAGGTATCTGTGAAGCAGTGTTTGAATACTGATTATACAATTTCACTGCTGCAGATGCTTGCTTGTATAAGCTAACACTTTGTAAAGTGATATTGAGCTTTATGCTGTGATTAGATCCATTCAGATAGGCAATATATGGAGCTTTCTTTTTTCCCCACATAGGAATTACTCTTTTTCTAAAGCAGCACAAATAGCTGTGTGTGAACATTCCTGGTGAATGTGTCATGGGCAAAGACATTTTCTCATGTGATTTTCACTAAAAAGCACTGTAAGCATTTCTAGCTTGGTGCCTCCATTCTTGGCAATTTACAGTAAAGTCTTAGGTGTTGTTTGTTACTTACACCAAATTACAATATCGTAATCCTCATAAGCAGATGTCAGGAATTCATGAAGATATGGCCTCATTAGTTCTACCCCAGTTTCAGCACATGATCTATGGTCTGTAAAAAAATGAGAAATTACTCATTAAGCTTAGGGTGTTTAGTCTGACTTTTGTACCTAGAGACCTTTGTGATCTAGAGAGTTTTACCAGGGTAGCACTGGAAGTAATGAACRTATTCACCCTCCTGCATGCACACTGAATAGCAAACTTGCATTTCCATTTTAAGAAGTGAAGCAGCACAGAGAAGGAGAGAAGCAGCAGGGGGAACATTAATTTGTTGTTATTTGGGGGCTTTGCTAATAATTAAATCAGGGAGAGCTTTGTGTCTAAATATCTTTGAGCAGCCAGGTCAAATAGTTCATCTATGACCCTCAGCAAAGTTGTGATAGCTCAGGCACAAACCAGCTTCCTGGCAGCCTAGTCCAGATCATCTTCTGAATGTGTCTTAAGCTTTTCAGACATATAAATTTTGCGTATTCCAACTGGAAAATTGTTGTTGGTTAAATTCCATTAGAAAGAGACCTCTAAATACAAATCTTTGTCATTAGCAGGTGGAATTTCAATCTCAGATTGCAAACAAATTTCATCGAAAAAGAATTAAGGACACAAACCATTAGTTACTGTTTACAATCAAGCTGTCATGACACGCCTACACCTCTGAGGCCTCCAAAAAAACGAGCCTGACAGAATTTTCTGGTAAAACGTGCTTTCATGAATGTCTAGTAACATGYTGAAAATGTAATTTGAAGCTCCTCCCTCATCCCCCAAAGGAGGGATCAATCACGTATGGATGGAGATCAGAACAATAAAGTCATTGCTGACTCCGTGATGTCCAAGACACAGGTGAGTCAAAAGGTATTTGGGTAAAGTGCTTAACTTTTTTTCTTTTTTTTTTAGAAAGTAGAACTAATGCAACATTTGTAAGGTACAATTCTTTTAAAAATATCAGCAGAAGATCCTAACATATTACAAAGTAGATGTTGAGCAATACCACACAAGCCAAAGTTACTGAAGTGGACTTGTAAAGCAAAAAATGAAGACACAGACCTCTTAAAATATGATAATTGCATAAAATCTCACCAAATAGTGTATAATCAACATCCAGCACCAGCAGCTTTTTTCCTTCCCTTGGAGGATTCAGAATTTCCACTTTGTATTCTTTAACTCTGCGTGAAATTTTTAGTAGATTTTCTTCCCTAATACAACAAAGCAAAAAGTTATAATTAATTAAAATGCATCCTGTACATTAAATCATAGGAATATTTTAATGGATAAACCTCCTAACCTATTTTCTACTTCAACAACTTCTTCTTCGATATCAAAATCATTCACAACATCGTCATTATCAGGGGGTGGCCCAAGAACATCTTCCTAGAGGAATGATAATAATAGATAAATAAGATCACTAAAGTAAAACAACACTGGATATTAAAATTCTGTTACTGCATGCAGCAGAAACAATGGCATTATTTAAACTAAGTTATTTTCACTTCATTCTGGATTTAACTAGCAAGAACTACTGAGGAATGTTGAGATTCTATAATATCAGAGTAACAGGTTAATACTTTAAACTTCTATATTGTTCTAGGCTTAATGTTTACAAATTATGCAGAACACCTTATCTCATGCAAGGACATCAATAGAAATCTCCAATGCTACTCTCTTTACTATGATTACTAGAATATTCTCAACTTAAAATCACAGTGAGGAGACAATCTTTCTTCCTATTTTCTTTAAAATAGCAAGTAAAATATTTACCAAACTCTCTTCACGAGTGCCCATCATCATGATTTTAGTATTTGGCTTTAACTTTAGAGCTCCAAGCTTAACATCATCATCTGCAGGTTTGCCTACAATGCAAGCAGAGATTTTTATTGAATAGAGGTACTATGGAAATGCATCAATATATTAAATCTTATGCTTATTTGGGAAAAAAAAAACCCTCAAACACCAAAATTCACAAGCTGTATTATCCTTTTCCTCCATGTAGATACAGTATCTTGTTCCACTAGCAGCAATTTAACTTTTTTTAATGTACATTTGTAGCACTTCCACAGGAACCATTACGAAAAAGAACATATTGATGTAACAATCAGCAACATTGTGACATGCAAAATTTCTATGTTCCTCTAAATGACAGCTCCAGGAGGTAGATGCCCCACTGACACACATCCTGGCTAGAATGTATCCTTAACTGTCTCGGACACATCCACAACAAACAGGAAATCTGAATAGTTACCCTTCATCTTCAGTCCAAGCAGTTTTTGACGCTCTGGTAACACTCCGGTAAGGCCTTTAAGAGACTGTTTTAGATCCAACACTGTGTCCTCTTCTGATAGTGAGGTTATTGTATACTCCTGTCCACCCCATTTTATTATAAGAGAGAGAGACATCCTTGAATCATATGTTCTGTATTATTTTCTGAAAAAATCTGCTGGAGAAGGAATAGAAAATGATCATGTGAGGCGAAAAGAAAGGCAGAATTGCTCCTCTCAGAAGGCAAACTACACCATTTGAAGTATYTTAATGTTACTGAACTAAGCATCACGTGCTCATTTTGCATGAACAGATGTTAAATGTGTTGACAAAGTATGGAAACTATGAGAGAAAGGACAGCGTTAAAAACAGGGCTCCAAGTTTTGCTCCACTGTATTTAGCAATGTCACATTCACCACTTGCTCCAGCRTGTGCTCATTTGCTGTTTCTTTCAGGCAGGTACAGGCTGTTCACTGCACCATCAGCACCCAAGCAGAGCACTGCGGCATCATAAAAGTYATTCCAAAATTCAGAAATGTTCTCTGCAACAATCAAGCAATTGAGCCACTCGATGATAATGTTAAATATGTTGTTACAAAACAGTAATAAAATACCATCAAAACAGAGCAAACATTTCTGAACCACCAGTTCAAATGAAGCATTAGTTTACTTACTGTCACTAAGATGTGTGCAATAGCTGCACTAACACTCACCCCAGGCCACATTTCACAGTGCCAATATCAAATTAGAAGGCTGAGAACAAAGCCAAAACCTGCACCTACACAATGCAATTAYTCCTGCTGTAAGAACTCAACATGTGTTGCAGTGCTGACAAAACAGCCATAATTATTCTGTCTTCAGTTTACACGGCATCAACTGTATTTACAGTTTAGACTTGCATCAAGAACCATGAAGCAGGATTTTTAGCTGTGCACAGAAGGGGGAAGACCATGTTTTTTGTGTTGAAGTCTGAGAGCAGGAAAAAACAAACAAACAAACCAGAAAGCAAATCAAATCTATGAGAAAATGATCTGTTTTCAGGAGACRCATTGTAGCAAGAAGAATAGGCATAGCTGATTCTGCTTCCTCACCAGCATCATCTTTTCAGATGTTATCTACTCTCAGCTAAAATAMTTCTCATTAATACTGTATTAAGAACAATCAAGTAATCACTCAGGCATACCATAAAAAAGAGAGATGAGAAACAGAGGACTAGACACARTCTGCTTGCTGAGGACACCAAAAGCCACATGTTCTCATTACTCCCTCTGAGAACACTGCCCACAAGCTGAAAACTGATAGTCCTGTACAATGAAAAGCTCTGTTTAGTAATCAGAACTAGAGCAATAACTAGTACTAACCTGTGAAAGGGACCAAGAGAGAAGTTTGTCTATATTACGGAAGTGCTAAGAGAACCAACAGTTCAAGCCTGCAGAGTGGCAAGCTATGGAAGTGCACAATCTTATTATAACAAATAATCTCTGTCCAAGCCTAGACTAACTTTACAAAAAGTTTATTATCCTTTCTCACCTATACCCAYGCACTGACTTACCCAAAGTCATCTGCAAGAAAAGGGATGAGGCAAGAACTGTAAGGCAACTTCCCAGTTCTCTGCCCAGGGCTAAGTTACAAAGATCCTCGCTCAAGCATTCGAGCCATCATCTGCTTTTAGAACATCTCAGCTATCATCTATTCTTACTGGGTAACAGCCTGTCAAGATGAAAGCCATCAGAAACACCAAGCAGAAAGAAATGACCCCAAAACAGCAGCGGGCCTGAGTGTCCCCTGCAGAACAACTGTCGCAAGTTAAAAGGRTATGGACCGAGGAGGAGGCAGGGGGGATGTGGGGATCTCCTCCGCGCTGGTCGCGCAGCACTCACGCCCAGGCGCGGGGTGCTGCGCTGCCCTTTCAGGGCGCCTGTCCCCCGCACGGGGCTCCTGAAGGGCCCGGGGCGGGCGCGCGGCCCAGGCTCGCTGCGGGCTCCGCGTCGCGCCGCGCTCCCCCAGCATTCAAGCCGCTATAATTCACATTTCTGGGTGTTTCAGCGCGGCCCCGCGGCGTTGCCCTACCCCGAGGGAGCGCCGGAGGAGCGGCGCGGGTCCCGGCAAGGCCGCTGCGGACGAGCGGGCAGCGGCTGCGCCTCCCGGGGCGGCAGCGCCAGGCCCGGACCGCGCCGCCGCCCCGGCCCAGCCCGCGGGCGCTACCGGGGCCACGGCCGGGCCCAGACGCACCGAGCGGCCCCGGCGACCGCGGCGCTCCCGCCGCCGCCCCCGCCTCCACCGCGGGCCCAGCCCCTCACCCTGGCAACGGAACCGGCGCCTTCGCGGGAGCCGCCGTTACCGGAGGCGGAAGTGGCGCCGGGCGGAAGCGGCGGGGGCAGCCGTCGGGGTGAGGGCGGAAGTGCAGCTGTCGCCATGGCGACGCGGCGGCCGGGCCGGGGCTCCCGGCTGGGCCTCACCAGCGGAGAGAACGGCGCGTTCTGCAGACACGGCCCCGGCGCCGCCCGCCCCGGGCACGGGCCGAGCTGGAGGAGAAACGCGTCGTCCCGCCGSCAGAACTGAGTGAGGCTGTAGGCGCCGCGCGTCCTGTGGCGGCGGGAGGGCAGCGTCGCGCTGTGTCGAGGCAGAGCTGAGCGCCCGGGAGCAACAGGGCTGCCTTCCCTCTTCAGAAAGGCATCCGTGCACTTAGGAGCTGTTCCTGTCAAACGTGTCACATCTKGGCAAGCACAAGCAACATAAATGGTGTGGTACAAATAGAAGCTGCCTAGAAGCTGGTTACTGCAGAGTGGTCCTCTCCTCACGGAACGAATTTAACACGTTTCCTGCCCTCATGTGTGTTTTGGGTTGTGTTCTGTGTTGAGGCTTTAGCACAAGAGTGGTCTGCCTTCCTGAAGAGAGAGGCTTCTTCCTGCCCACGTGCAACACAGGCAGAGCGAAGCCCAATGCGGCTCCACCTGGAGCAGCTTCCTCTGGCCTTGCCAGGCGTGTCCCCGGCTTCTGCTGGGGCTGGAAAGCGCCCCAAAGCAGCACGTAGMGCTCAAGTCACACCCTGCCGTAAAACTGGGCACCCTCCAGGGCTATTTAAAACTTCAGGCATGAAAGTGGTATGTTGGGTGCTGGCCTTTGGAGTTTTTGATGTCTTTCTAATGCATTTCTATGAATGTCAGCTTAGCTTTTTTTTAAAAAAAAATGCCTTTTGGAGACAAAATAAGGCAGTGGGGTCTTGCTTTTATTGGTTTGTTTATTTTATTTTTGAGCAGGACTATGAAAAATGTTTAAGTATTTTAGATGGTATTTAATTTCATATATGATATTGGCATTCCAGTATCCCAATGCCTAAGCCACGACTAGGACTTGTCTTTGCTAGTTCACAAAACACTCTGGTCTTGACAACATTCATGTGCCGTGGATAAGTACATTCCTTTTCTTGGCTATGAGAACACATGGTGGTGCTCAATCCTAATGTTAGCAAGTGCGGAATGGCTAAGTGATTGGGCTAACTATAATTCAGAGCCCAAACAACATTGTCTTTGCTTTGTACTGAGACATTTGTATGTTGGGAGCTATAAACTCCTGGATATCAAGAARGATGGAAAAGTATCAGGGAAGTTTYAAAGCAAATGCTTACTCCCTGTCATCCTGGTATGGCCTGTGCCTGGGATGCTGCAGACCACAAGGAAAACTGATGCCATTCCAGTTCTCCATGTTCACAGCAAGCATTTCTGACCAATGTGAGGAATATTCTGCTGTGTAGCCTCTAGCATAGGAGCAATTCTCCTGAACTGCTATGCATAATGCATGTTAGAAAACAAAAATCCGTTGGGAAAGCCTTCTAGAAGCCTTCTATTTTGAGAGGGGTCAATAAGGATGCCKTAAAATGATTATTTTCATAAATCAGTCAGTGAAGAAGTTAATGTGATGCAGGCTCTTAATGGACAACATCCCAGACTTCAAGGTTTGGCAACTTGTTTTTTTTTTCAAGTTCCTTTTTATGTTCAAAGAATTCATTTGGGTTTGTGCCAGTCTCTCCACCACATTTCTAAATTGAACCCATGCTAGGAAAAAATCTAGAAAGGAACCCGTATTTTCCATTGGGCACAGAAGAACCCTTAAAATGCAACTCAAAATTGATGTATTTTACTATGAATTTTACTATATTTCATTTTTTTTTTGTTTTCTTTCTCTTTTTCACTTTTTACAATATCTCCCATGTAATACTTTTCCCAGTCCCTTTTATCCATTTTTATAATTTATTCTAAGAAGGCAGTGAAGGCAAAGAAGCCTACCACTGTGGAACTTTTCACGCCTTTATTGGACAAGTGCTTCCAGCCCAGTGCAGATTCCTGTGTAAGCCTGCTAATGGTAAATGCARTATATCCTACAGCCTGGTGTCCCGGCCGCTGCGATCTCTGTGGCCTAGAAAGCCCCGCGTCTGAATTCACAGTGTGATTGTGAGTCACTGCGTGGCTCTGGGCAGAGCACTGAGCTGGATTTGTGGGGCTCCATAACGTGACGTGTGAGCGAGTGGCTCAGCTGGAGACGTGGAAATGCTTCGTGGTGGAAACGAAGCACATTTCAAGCGATCACTAATACAGCAAGTGCCTGTCTCGGCTTCCTCATCACTTAAGTGGAGGTTAGCATAATATTTAACTAGCTTCCTCACAGGAGTTTCTTCAAGGTTATTTAGTTAATTTTGGCACTGTGAGATGCTATAAATACTAGGGGAATATACCAATATACCATATGATTCTGCACTTTCTGAATGTGACTGTTATTTTTCTGCCACTGTTTGGCCCAATTATTTTTATTTTATTTACTTCAGTTCTTTGTATTCTAGATTATGCCCAACTGGCAAGGGACCTTGGGAGAGGACTGTGAATCTTTTGTTCACAGAACAAAATGTGATTCATCAGTTTCCTTGCATCATTACTTGGCTCTCTATCTTCTCAACGCAGAGATTGATAAAGCTCTTCCTTAGGTAAATTGTAAATTACAGAAGCTGTTTATGTTTTTGGATTCAGGGCTCTTCAATATTGTGAACATGGTAAAATATATGTAATCATGTGAGATCCATAATTATCAGATAGTATAGAAATGGTTTCCTGGAGAGACTGAAAATAAATATGAAATTGAGAGATTGGAACTAACTGAATTACTGGAGGAAGTGCCAAAAAGCAGTGAGAGTGAAGGGAAACTGGGGGTCAATGAGAAACCAAATGATGTGGAGAGACTTAGAAAATAGGAACACAGGCAATGAATAGCAGAGAAAAATCTGATGCAGTGACTGTGGAATGATGAGGTAAATTGGAGGAAGAGACACGTTGACCAAGTCTCTGTTGTGGAATTGAGTAATGTTCACAATTCCTGTGTGTCGGTAGGTGTTTCTGCAACAATTACGATTTATTTGTTCCTGCGTTTAGTCGATAAGATTACAAGAAAAGAGCACACAGATTTTGGGGGCCTCCTGCCATTTGTTTTAAAAGGCAAATACATAAGGCACCAATTTAGGTTTCATGTGTGGTCTTCATGTTGATGTTGTTTAACTTCTATCTGACTTTTCTATGGATCTAATTGTTAAATAAAACACTACCTTATGTAATGTGCCATCCTGCTTATTAAAGCATACTTTTACTTTTACATAAGTATTTATGAATATTTATTGAAGCAATTGATTATAAAAACCTTCAAATAAACCTTGCAATGTTATTGTCTATCTTAGGCATACAGTGTCCTACATGTCAGTGTATTCTGCTGCTCTTGGTAATTCCTGTGAGAGTTTTCTTTGTATGCAGTTTGGGGGGCTGGCATTTGTCCATGCACATGGACAAATCAAACTTCCACATTATCTGAACTCTGCAAAGGTCTTTTGAAAGTTTTAATGAGATGCCTCTGTGCTGGCTGCCTTAGTCCTGCTTTAGTTGCTGATTGCTGGAAGTTTGGAATCCAAAAGCCTCTGCTAATAATGAGAAATAAACAATCCTTGAATTTAGAACTCTTAGCAACCCCGTGTCAAACACAGAAAAGGCTTTTAAAATTCCAGAGAAATGAAGCAGAAAGTTGAGGTATTTTTTTAAAGACATGCCTGACAGTAAAATGATGATAAAGCCACGTACCTTATCTGCCCGTTAGAAGGCTCSTAGTTCTCTGAAATGATGCATTTTGATGATGAGAGGTGATGGAACTAAAATAAAGGTGGTGTTCAGTTCTTAACATTTGCYTGCAGCAATAGGAGAACTTTGGTGATTTATTACAATACCTTTGTGACACAAATACTTCCAAGATTACCACTTCATCTCCCGTATCTCTTGCTCCCTACAGTTGTGGATGGTTTTTTTTCTCTGCCAGTTGCCATGTTTTCTCAGAATCATTGCTGAAGACAGGACATGGGATTCGCAGAGGTAACTATTGCTCTTGACTTAATCAGCCCACGGAGCAAAAGTGACCTGTGATTTTTTTTTTTTCCCCCCCACATAGGGTGCAAGAATTCAGGATGCAGTTCTTTTACCTGACATGGCAACCGTTTCATCCTCCTTGTGATAGGAAATGAGGTAGTGGTACCAACAAGTTTTAGGAAACAAGAAGAAAGACTCACTAGKGAATGGGCCAAGCCAGACAGAACAMCGGTGTGGCCGGACTCACGTGGAAGCCATTTTTCCCCACATCTCTGCAGGGTTTGGAGCAGTCTTTACTCCAGATACAACAAGAGAATTAGGTGATAGTGGCAAGATTAACAAAAAGATTCWTAAAACAATGAGGAGGAGCAAGAGCAAAAAGCACTTGTCATATAGGRATTTGTTAACTGAAGGAGGAAACTAACTGGCAGCAGGGAAACTTGGCACCTCAAAGAAGCTGTGTGCGGGCAAAGGACTCTGCAATCCCTGGAAGTCATGGTGCTCGTAATAATCATGTGTATGCCCCTCCTCRTTATGGCTGGACACGTGTATTTTGTTCTTCCTACAAAAAAGAATTACTCCATGCAGGAACCCTCAGCTAAACAAAAGGTTTTAAACTATCTTGGGCCTGCGAGAAGCTGTGCTGGTAAGCGGAGCTCTCTGGCAGTGCCTGAGCAAAGGACCTCAGAGGGCTGYACGGGGTGGTCTCCATCCTCCAGAGGGAAAGTGGGATAGTGGAGGGGGCTGTGGGGAGACAGAGACAGCCACTGCTGACGTGAGTTTGACAGCTGGCAGATCCACAGTGTTAAGACCAAATACAACCATGGGTGGATGTGCAACAGGGTTTACATGAGAGTTAACACAGGGATTTACTCCAAGTGTTTCCAGAGCATTTGGGTGCACAGAGAGGGGCAGTTTTGCAAGCTCCCAAGCGCCAGCCTGACACGACACGTGGGTGCAACACTCCCGTGCCCTTCAAAGGCGGGAGGCAAACGCAGAGCTCCACTCGGAGCGCAGCTTTGGAGCCCCCTGCCCCGCTGCGGCCTCAGGCCGGGCTCGGGGCAGCTCCGCTCCGCGGGCCGAGCCGCCCCTCGCCGCAGTTGGAGCGCAGCGCAGCGGGGACCGTTAAGCGGCTTTCCCGCCCAGCGGGGATTAGGGAAACGGCGCAGCCGCGGCCTCGCGTGGGTTATTTTATTCCACCTCCCCCAGTCCCTCACACCCACTGAAATGATGGGCGGAGGGCATACGTGGAAATAAAGACCGAAAAAGAAGGAATTTTTCTTCGGAATTTAAATCCCAACCGCCGCTGTTGGGGAGGGGGGAGCGGGCACCGCCCGGC
>NW_020455754.1:5551654-5556902 GCF_003342845.1 Nothoprocta perdicaria
CCCGCCTCGCCGCCCGGGGAGCCGGGCCCGCTGCAGGCCGGGGTCCGGGCGCGCCCCCGGGAGGCCCGGCCCTCCCCGCCGTGCGGGAGCCCCGGAACATACGGGACCGCTTATGTAAGGAGCAGCCTCCGGCAGCGGCAGCAGCGGGGTCCCTGCCCTCCCCTCGAGCCGCCCTCCCTTTCTTTATTTTCCAATACCTTGCGCTCAGAATCAGGTTTGTGGTGCGATTTTCTGCCTTTTTTTTTTTTCCCCCCTCTGGTTCTATGCATGCAATGCCCTGGCAGGCAGCTCTCAGGACTGATGCCTGTTCCTTTCGGGTGCTGGACAAGCCAGATACCTTTGGGGGAGCGAGGCATAAATAACATGTCTTATAGGAGAATAAAGTGTGGGGGGGGTGGCAGAAAAAAGCTGCTTACTCTGTTTTCTTCAATGCCAATAGGTATCAGTCAGTGAGGGAGATGGGAGGCACTGTGGGCAACGAGTCTTTTGTTTAGCACTTCAGTAGGAGATTTCTGTAAGGTTTGACTCATAAACATTAGCCATTTGTGATCTCCTTCAGAATATGTGTTTTTCTGAAGTCTGTRGGTGTTGATGTACTTTTTTCTTCTGTAGGTTTTAATGCAAGAATTTCTGTTAACTTTTCCTCTGGAACTGAGACTCTTGGATACTTTTATGTCCATGTTACTTCTTTCTCCTTTCTATCTATGTGTAAAATGCACCCTAGATGTCAAACTAGAGATTTTTTTTTTCCTTACTATCTTTGTTGATTTTTATTTGCGGTTAAGTGAAGATAAACTTCCATATGAACAAAGTCATTTATTCAGATAAGAGCGCTGTTAAGATAGTGCAACCTATAACTCTGGTTAACCTATAACTTTGGTTAATCTGTGCAGTTAGGCTGCGTGTGAGTATACGTATGTCTTTATCTGTAGTTTTTTTTTTTTTTTAATAACTACTGCAATCACCTACTCTTTTTTGAGCCTTATTATCATGGAAGAGGTTTGAATTTTATTAATTCTTAAACTTGTTAGCATTACTGGAGGATATAATGAGAAAATGGTGATCTTTGAGACCACCATTGGGGAGGAAGGTTGTCAAAAATCTTTAATAATAGAAAACGGCTGCTCACCTGAAGCAAAGCCCTCTCACATCATCACAGCAGCCACAGGTTGTGCTAACGTCAGCGCTCTTCATTCTGCCTCCAGACCCGAACCAAGCAACGTATCTAAAGAAATAGCCAGGATTTCCTTACTTTGCAGTTGATGGAAAAGAGATCGATATTGTGGTTCAGCAGCTGGAATGCATGGGGCAAAACTGGGACAGGCTCATCATGCAAATAAAATGTGAATGAATGAGTGTGCCTTAGAAAAGTATATAGCCTGTGTAGTGCTTCACATTGCCCTTGTAGCGACCAGCTCGGAGATTTTGAGGCTTGGGCTGGTTTCCTTCTCATCCTACAGGTATGCGGACACCTATTTCAAATGACTGGATATATCTTTTCCAATTTTTATTTGGTAACTTCCTCTTCTGAATCCATTATAACTGTAAATGTGCCTAGAAATGACTGATATGGTTATAGAGCAGACAGTTCCCAGGAGTTTTGTCTTCTAAGTGTGATGTGTGTGTCCAGTAGCTTAAAATGATTCAGCACCTCAGTGTTTTTCTGCGTTTACTTTTGTAACTTTTCCTTTTAGTCATTGTTAGTGAAGCTTTACTGCTTTGTAATTAGCTGTGTATGTGGGCGCCTTCAGAGCCAGATGATCCATCTTGCTGTGCTTTTCTGGGATTTTTTGTTGTTGTTGTTGCTTGTTTGAGCAGGTTTTAAAAGGGACCTTTCTAAGTGATTTCACCGGCAGGTGATCCTATAGCTATGCAAGCCTACAGGAAGCTAAACTGTCGTGATGGGTCCAGAGGCTATTGCTCTTTATTTACACAACTTAAATAGCCAAGGGAGTAGCAATGGAAATGTCACCAATGTTGACTCAAAGCATCTTCTTGAAGGTCTTAATTTACATTATAGCTTCTAAGGAGTTGGGTAGCAAGCTGTTGGCATTGCTGCCTCTAAAAACAGCCTCTATCCGAAATGGACAAAACCGAAATGAGCAACTGTGGTCTCTGAACTGTGTTTCACCCTGTCGTGCTTCTGCATCCTCATAACACAGTTTCTGGGTGGTAGCGAGGGCACTTCAGCTTTGCTTGCATGACAGGTCTCGCTGTGTGGAGCTCTTTGAGGTGGGTTGCAGCAAACTGCATCACCCGGCGCTGCCGCTGGCATCTCTGTCGCTCCCCTGGGTGCTGTGTCCTCTGCAGCGCCGCGCTGGGACTGCTGCCCAGCTCTTCGCACAATGTGCTGATGTAAAGGGGGCTAGGCAGCCTTGCAGCTGTAGCCTTGCAAACACAGCTATGGTGGCAAAAAACGCAATGCTGCCTGAATAACTGGTTAATAAAAGCAAATCTTCAGCTGTCGAGAAATTGATGGGTCACAAAGGACCCCAGAGCAGTTAATTTTTGTGTTAATTCACTCCAACACTTTTTTCTAAAGATTTAATCAAAGATATAACAAGTGGCGTTTTAGTGAGTTAGATTCCGATCTTTCAGGTGCTTGACTGAATTAAGCAAAATAACTTTACATGGTCTGAAACACCAACAGTCCATGTTAGTGTGACTGAATTGCATTGATAATATACAAGCAGAGAGCTGATTCTGTAGCAGTCAGCAGAAAGATTTTACTGTGTGTCTGCTGGACCTGGTAGCCTTTTTAACGTACGCTRATCCCCCAGCTCAATTTCTTGGTCTTACCTGCTCACTTGTGAAAAATGAAAGGCACAGGGTGTTTTACAGGGTGCCTATAAATAATGCACTTGCTATATAATTGAGAGAATGTCAGAACTGTTCATGGTGGATGAAGGTACTCCAGAAATAAATTTTTAAAGAAAACTTTAACTTCATAGTTCTGTGATATGGATCATCATTTCACAAACTGATTTTTCTTCTTCATGTAAAACTTTCTAGAATTAGTGAGAATTGGAAATGTATTTCTTTTTAATATAGTTAACTTCTTCCAGTTACGTTTTTGCTCATTTTAATATGCTGTTAAAGCGACTATGTATTTACTTAGATCTTCAAAAGCATAAAAACTGTTCTTCCAAAATTATGTTACAGTGTATATGTATTTGTTGAAARCTACTTCAGCTGTATCTCACTTCACAACTGAGTGATTCTTGAGTGAATAGAAATTGAATAGAATTGAAATTCACTTGCCTGTTTGTTTGTTTGTTTGTTTTACAGTGGAAATATGTTCTCAGATGACACCACTGACTATAGCAATTCACATTCTTAGATGGAAAAAAAAAGGAAAACAATACTGTTCATTTTTAACTTCTGACTTTACGAGACTAAGTCTGTTTGCAAAGTGACCCTCTGTAAGCCTTTAAAATGATAAAATACAATCTGGTTATGACATTATAACATATTGCCATACTACACTAGTAAATTAGGGGGGAAAAAGAGTATTAATGAAAATGTTGCCCAGCTCCTAATTACAGTACTATAGTACATGACTGCAGTTTCCCTGCTCTAATGGTACATTCACATGCTCACTGTATCTGGCCTTCTCAGCAGAAATTTTTAAGAGTACCATCCTTGTTAGCCGGCATAAAACTTGGCCTCATTTAAATTGTATGGGAGCGAGACATCTTTTCCTTCGTGCTGCCTGCTGGGGAAATATCTATTTTGATGGACTGTTGACTCGCATATGAATTAGACTTTTTTTTTTTTTCCCCCCCTACAGGCTCAGGGATTTTTTATTATTATTTTTTTTCCCCAAGTGTGTATCTGGACTTTTTGTTCTGTTCCTTTGCTTTGTGGTCTTTCTTTTTTTTTTTTCCCCTTCCAAACTGATGATAAAAAAAAAACTGAGTCTGTGAAGAACCGGATAGATTCTTCTTTATTTGGAATTCCTGACTTTGTCCCAAGAGCAGAGCAGACGTTCAGGATGGAGGGTTTGGGAAGTGCGGGAGCGCAACCCAGCTGATGTATCTAACTTTATTTTTTGAAGTCGTCTACGGTTTCCTGTCAAGATAAGATACAGTGGAAACAKATGTTTGTTTTGTTTTGTTTTTGTTTTGTCTTTAAGGATTAACATGCCAAGCTCACCTAGTAGAGAAGAGATCCAGAGTTTTCTTGGTGACGCTTAATTTGGGAATGTAGCATGAAAATTAAAGTGGAAGCTAGTCTACGTATCCAAGTCTCTTATTACATGGTTATATCCAAAATTACTAGCATTTCTTAGAAACAGAGAACAGAAGTTGAAATTGTATCTCTCCTGGTTTCTAGTCAAACTTTCCAAGTGTTTTAGGTCATAATCCTGAGCTGCTTTTTATATTTTATTTTTTATTTATTTATTTTTTTATTGTTCGCAGATGCTCAGCTGGATGTGGAAATATGAAGTCTGGTTTTGAAGTTCTAACCCTAGCTGGAGTCAATTATTGGATCTTTCTATGATCATTTTGTGTGGAAGTAATATTAGAACAATTCTTAGCTTTGCAAATACCCTAGGGTATTTCTGTAACTATTTAGTGACTTTGTAATTAATGCTTTTCTGTTTGTGGGCATGCTTCTATATTAACTAAATTTTGAACCTGCTTGGGTAAATGGATTTGGATTTTGTAGGGGCCACTTGTCCTCCTATTATGAGTATTTTCTGCCTGTGATGTAATGGTTTGAAATGTAGGTTTGTGCATAAAAGTTAGTCTGGGTTAAGCAGTAGATATGGCAGCTTCACTTGAAGTGGTAAAAGCCAAAGGAAAAGCCTCAGAAATAAACTTCTATTAAAGTTAAAATGTGCATTACTTGCGAACCTTTTGTTTTTGTACTTGCTGCCAAATATTTTCTTGCTGATGGAATCTTCGAAGACTAATTTGTCATAGTTATTTTTTACATGGTTTTGGTAACTAGTGTTGTCAGAGCCGGCTGAGAAGGTGTTTTTCACAAAATACGTRTGTCAGAAGAAGAAAGGATTTTTGAAAAGTACTATGTTAATAGAAAAGTGTTTCCGTATTCAATGATCGTGTATGATGGGAAACTTCCTAATGTTTCTTATCAAATAGTGCAGTTATGATGGCACTCACTTAAAATGTGAGCAGCTGAAATTCTTAAAACTGCTTTGCTCAATCACCAAGATTTCTTTTGTTTTGTTTCCTCATCCTGATTTGGATACATTATTAAAAAAAAAAAAAAAAAAATAGGG